>NW_026912235.1:300000-453997 GCF_963662255.1 Cinclus cinclus | reverse complement strand
CTAACCCTAACCCTAACCCTAACCCTAACCCTAACCCTAACCCTAACCCTAACCCTAACCCTAACCCTAACCCTAACCCTAACCCTAACCCTAACCCTAACCCTAACCCTAACCTAACCCTAACCCTAACCCTAACCCTAACCCTAACCCTAACCCTAACCCTAACCCTAACCCTAACCCTAACCCTAACCCTAACCCTAACCCTAACCCTAACCCTAACCCTAACCCTAACCTAACCCTAACCCTAACCCTAACCCTAACCCTAACCCTAACCCTAACCCTAACCCTAACCCTAACCCTAACCCTAACCCTAACCCTAACCCTAACCCTAACCTAACCCTAACCCTAACCCTAACCCTAACCCTAACCCTAACCCTAACCCTAACCCTAACCCTAACCCTAACCCTAACCCTAACCCTAACCCTAACCCTAACCCTAACCCTAACCCTAACCCTAACCCTACCACCCTAACCCTAACCCTAACCCTAACCCTAACCCTAACCCTAACCCTAACCCTAACCCTAACCCTAACCCTAACCTAACCCTAACCCTAACCCTAACCCTAACCCTAACCCTAACCCTAACCCTAACCCTAACCCTAACCCTAACCCTAACCTAACCCTAACCCTAACCCTAACCCTAACCCTAACCCTAACCCTAAACCCTAACCCTAACCCTAACCCTAACCCTAACCCTAACCCTAACCCTAACCTAACCCTAACCCTAACCCTAACCCTAACCCTAACCCTAACCCTAACCCTAACCCTAACCCTAACCCTAACCCTAACCCTAACCCTAACCCTAACCCTAACCCTAACCCTAACCCTAACCCTAACCCTAACCCTAACCCTAACCCTAACCCTAACCCTAACCCTAACCCTAACCCTAACCCTAACCCTAACCCTAACCCTAACCCTAACCCTAACCCTAACCCTAACCCTAACCCTAACCCTAACCCTAACCCTAACCCTAACCCTAACCCTAACCCTAACCCTAACCCTAACCCTAACCCTAACCCTAACCCTAACCCTAACCCTAACCCTAACCCTAACCTAACCCTAACCCTAACCCTAACCCTAACCCTAACCCTAACCCTAACCCTAACCCTAACCCTAACCCTAACCCTAACCCTAACCCTAACCCTAACCCTAACCCTAACCCTAACCCTAACCCTAACCCTAACCCTAACCCTAACCCTAACCCTAACCCTAACCCTAACCCTAACCCTAACCCTAACCCTAACCCTAACCCTAACCCTAACCCTAACCCTAACCCTAACCCTAACCCTAACCCTAACCCTAACCCTAACCCTAACCCTAACCCTAACCCTAACCCTAACCCTAACCCTAACCCTAACCCTAACCCTAACCCTAACCCTAACCCTAACCCTAACCCTAACCCTAACCCTAACCCTAACCCTAACCCTAACCCTAACCCTAACCCTAACCCTAACCCTAACCCTAACCCTAACCCTAACCCTAACCCTAACCCTAACCCTAACCCTAACCCTAACCCTAACCCTAACCCTAACCCTAACCCTAACCCTAACCCTAACCCTAACCCTAACCCTAACCCTAACCCTAACCCTAACCCTAACCCTAACCCTAACCCTAACCCTAACCCTAACCCTAACCCTAACCCTAACCCTAACCCTAACCCTAACCCTAACCCTAACCCTAACCCTAACCCTAACCCTAACCCTAACCCTAACCCTAACCCTAACCCTAACCCTAACCCTAACCCTAACCCTAACCCTAACCCTAACCCTAACCCTAACCCTAACCCTAACCCTAACCCTAACCCTAACCCTAACCCTAACCCTAACCCTAACCCTAACCCTAACCCTAACCCTAACCCTAACCCTAACCCTAACCCTAACCCTAACCCTAACCCTAACCCTAACCCTAACCCTAACCCTAACCCTAACCCTAACCCTAACCCTAACCCTAACCCTAACCCTAACCCTAACCCTAACCCTAACCCTAACCCTAACCCTAACCCTAACCCTAACCCTAACCCTAACCCTAACCCTAACCCTAACCCTAACCCTAACCCTAACCCTAACCCTAACCCTAACCCTAACCCTAACCCTAACCCTAACCCTAACCCTAACCCTAACCCTAACCCTAACCCTAACCCTAACCCTAACCCTAACCCTAACCCTAACCCTAACCCTAACCCTAACCCTAACCCTAACCCTAACCCTAACCCTAACCCTAACCCTAACCCTAACCCTAACCCTAACCCTAACCCTAACCCTAACCCTAACCCTAACCCTAACCCTAACCCTAACCCTAACCCTAACCCTAACCCTAACCCTAACCCTAACCCTAACCCTAACCCTAACCCTAACCCTAACCCTAACCCTAACCCTAACCCTAACCCTAACCCTAACCCTAACCCTAACCCTAACCCTAACCCTAACCCTAACCCTAACCCTAACCCTAACCCTAACCCTAACCCTAACCCTAACCCTAACCCTAACCCTAACCCTAACCCTAACCCTAACCCTAACCCTAACCCTAACCCTAACCCTAACCCTAACCCTAACCCTAACCCTAACCCTAACCCTAACCCTAACCCTAACCCTAACCCTAACCCTAACCCTAACCCTAACCCTAACCCTAACCCTAACCCTAACCCTAACCCTAACCCTAACCCTAACCCTAACCCTAACCCTAACCCTAACCCTAACCCTAACCCTAACCCTAACCCTAACCCTAACCCTAACCCTAACCCTAACCCTAACCCTAACCCTAACCCTAACCCTAACCCTAACCCTAACCCTAACCCTAACCCTAACCCTAACCCTAACCCTAACCCTAACCCTAACCCTAACCCTAACCCTAACCCTAACCCTAACCCTAACCCTAACCCTAACCCTAACCCTAACCCTAACCCTAACCCTAACCCTAACCCTAACCCTAACCCTAACCCTAACCCTAACCCTAACCCTAACCCTAACCCTAACCCTAACCCTAACCCTAACCCTAACCCTAACCCTAACCCTAACCCTAACCCTAACCCTAACCCTAACCCTAACCCTAACCCTAACCCTAACCCTAACCCTAACCCTAACCCTAACCCTAACCCTAACCCTAACCCTAACCCTAACCCTAACCCTAACCCTAACCCTAACCCTAACCCTAACCCTAACCCTAACCCTAACCCTAACCCTAACCCTAACCCTAACCCTAACCCTAACCCTAACCCTAACCCTAACCCTAACCCTAACCCTAACCCTAACCCTAACCCTAACCCTAACCCTAACCCTAACCCTAACCCTAACCCTAACCCTAACCCTAACCCTAACCCTAACCCTAACCCTAACCCTAACCCTAACCCTAACCCTAACCCTAACCCTAACCCTAACCCTAACCCTAACCCTAACCCTAACCCTAACCCTAACCCTAACCCTAACCCTAACCCTAACCCTAACCCTAACCCTAACCCTAACCCTAACCCTAACCCTAACCCTAACCCTAACCCTAACCCTAACCCTAACCCTAACCCTAACCCTAACCCTAACCCTAACCCTAACCCTAACCCTAACCCTAACCCTAACCCTAACCCTAACCCTAACCCTAACCCTAACCCTAACCCTAACCCTAACCCTAACCCTAACCCTAACCCTAACCCTAACCCTAACCCTAACCCTAACCCTAACCCTAACCCTAACCCTAACCCTAACCCTAACCCTAACCCTAACCCTAACCCTAACCCTAACCCTAACCCTAACCCTAACCCTAACCCTAACCCTAACCCTAACCCTAACCCTAACCCTAACCCTAACCCTAACCCTAACCCTAACCCTAACCCTAACCCTAACCCTAACCCTAACCCTAACCCTAACCCTAACCCTAACCCTAACCCTAACCCTAACCCTAACCCTAACCCTAACCCTAACCCTAACCCTAACCCTAACCCTAACCCTAACCCTAACCCTAACCCTAACCCTAACCCTAACCCTAACCCTAACCCTAACCCTAACCCTAACCCTAACCCTAACCCTAACCCTAACCCTAACCCTAACCCTAACCCTAACCCTAACCCTAACCCTAACCCTAACCCTAACCCTAACCCTAACCCTAACCCTAACCCTAACCCTAACCCTAACCCTAACCCTAACCCTAACCCTAACCCTAACCCTAACCCTAACCCTAACCCTAACCCTAACCCTAACCCTAACCCTAACCCTAACCCTAACCCTAACCCTAACCCTAACCCTAACCCTAACCCTAACCCTAACCCTAACCCTAACCCTAACCCTAACCCTAACCCTAACCCTAACCCTAACCCTAACCCTAACCCTAACCCTAACCCTAACCCTAACCCTAACCCTAACCCTAACCCTAACCCTAACCCTAACCCTAACCCTAACCCTAACCCTAACCCTAACCCTAACCCTAACCCTAACCCTAACCCTAACCCTAACCCTAACCCTAACCCTAACCCTAACCCTAACCCTAACCCTAACCCTAACCCTAACCCTAACCCTAACCCTAACCCTAACCCTAACCCTAACCCTAACCCTAACCCTAACCCTAACCCTAACCCTAACCCTAACCCTAACCCTAACCCTAACCCTAACCCTAACCCTAACCCTAACCCTAACCCTAACCCTAACCCTAACCCTAACCCTAACCCTAACCCTAACCCTAACCCTAACCCTAACCCTAACCCTAACCCTAACCCTAACCCTAACCCTAACCCTAACCCTAACCCTAACCCTAACCCTAACCCTAACCCTAACCCTAACCCTAACCCTAACCCTAACCCTAACCCTAACCCTAACCCTAACCCTAACCCTAACCCTAACCCTAACCCTAACCCTAACCCTAACCCTAACCCTAACCCTAACCCTAACCCTAACCCTAACCCTAACCCTAACCCTAACCCTAACCCTAACCCTAACCCTAACCCTAACCCTAACCCTAACCCTAACCCTAACCCTAACCCTAACCCTAACCCTAACCCTAACCCTAACCCTAACCCTAACCCTAACCCTAACCCTAACCCTAACCCTAACCCTAACCCTAACCCTAACCCTAACCCTAACCCTAACCCTAACCCTAACCCTAACCCTAACCCTAACCCTAACCCTAACCCTAACCCTAACCCTAACCCTAACCCTAACCCTAACCCTAACCCTAACCCTAACCCTAACCCTAACCCTAACCCTAACCCTAACCCTAACCCTAACCCTAACCCTAACCCTAACCCTAACCCTAACCCTAACCCTAACCCTAACCCTAACCCTAACCCTAACCCTAACCCTAACCCTAACCCTAACCCTAACCCTAACCCTAACCCTAACCCTAACCCTAACCCTAACCCTAACCCTAACCCTAACCCTAACCCTAACCCTAACCCTAACCCTAACCCTAACCCTAACCCTAACCCTAACCCTAACCCTAACCCTAACCCTAACCCTAACCCTAACCCTAACCCTAACCCTAACCCTAACCCTAACCCTAACCCTAACCCTAACCCTAACCCTAACCCTAACCCTAACCCTAACCCTAACCCTAACCCTAACCCTAACCCTAACCCTAACCCTAACCCTAACCCTAACCCTAACCCTAACCCTAACCCTAACCCTAACCCTAACCCTAACCCTAACCCTAACCCTAACCCTAACCCTAACCCTAACCCTAACCCTAACCCTAACCCTAACCCTAACCCTAACCCTAACCCTAACCCTAACCCTAACCCTAACCCTAACCCTAACCCTAACCCTAACCCTAACCCTAACCCTAACCCTAACCCTAACCCTAACCCTAACCCTAACCCTAACCCTAACCCTAACCCTAACCCTAACCCTAACCCTAACCCTAACCCTAACCCTAACCCTAACCCTAACCCTAACCCTAACCCTAACCCTAACCCTAACCCTAACCCTAACCCTAACCCTAACCCTAACCCTAACCCTAACCCTAACCCTAACCCTAACCCTAACCCTAACCCTAACCCTAACCCTAACCCTAACCCTAACCCTAACCCTAACCCTAACCCTAACCCTAACCCTAACCCTAACCCTAACCCTAACCCTAACCCTAACCCTAACCCTAACCCTAACCCTAACCCTAACCCTAACCCTAACCCTAACCCTAACCCTAACCCTAACCCTAACCCTAACCCTAACCCTAACCCTAACCCTAACCCTAACCCTAACCCTAACCCTAACCCTAACCCTAACCCTAACCCTAACCCTAACCCTAACCCTAACCCTAACCCTAACCCTAACCCTAACCCTAACCCTAACCCTAACCCTAACCCTAACCCTAACCCTAACCCTAACCCTAACCCTAACCCTAACCCTAACCCTAACCCTAACCCTAACCCTAACCCTAACCCTAACCCTAACCCTAACCCTAACCCTAACCCTAACCCTAACCCTAACCCTAACCCTAACCCTAACCCTAACCCTAACCCTAACCCTAACCCTAACCCTAACCCTAACCCTAACCCTAACCCTAACCCTAACCCTAACCCTAACCCTAACCCTAACCCTAACCCTAACCCTAACCCTAACCCTAACCCTAACCCTAACCCTAACCCTAACCCTAACCCTAACCCTAACCCTAACCCTAACCCTAACCCTAACCCTAACCCTAACCCTAACCCTAACCCTAACCCTAACCCTAACCCTAACCCTAACCCTAACCCTAACCCTAACCCTAACCCTAACCCTAACCCTAACCCTAACCCTAACCCTAACCCTAACCCTAACCCTAACCCTAACCCTAACCCTAACCCTAACCCTAACCCTAACCCTAACCCTAACCCTAACCCTAACCCTAACCCTAACCCTAACCCTAACCCTAACCCTAACCCTAACCCTAACCCTAACCCTAACCCTAACCCTAACCCTAACCCTAACCCTAACCCTAACCCTAACCCTAACCCTAACCCTAACCCTAACCCTAACCCTAACCCTAACCCTAACCCTAACCCTAACCCTAACCCTAACCCTAACCCTAACCCTAACCCTAACCCTAACCCTAACCCTAACCCTAACCCTAACCCTAACCCTAACCCTAACCCTAACCCTAACCCTAACCCTAACCCTAACCCTAACCCTAACCCTAACCCTAACCCTAACCCTAACCCTAACCCTAACCCTAACCCTAACCCTAACCCTAACCCTAACCCTAACCCTAACCCTAACCCTAACCCTAACCCTAACCCTAACCCTAACCCTAACCCTAACCCTAACCCTAACCCTAACCCTAACCCTAACCCTAACCCTAACCCTAACCCTAACCCTAACCCTAACCCTAACCCTAACCCTAACCCTAACCCTAACCCTAACCCTAACCCTAACCCTAACCCTAACCCTAACCCTAACCCTAACCCTAACCCTAACCCTAACCCTAACCCTAACCCTAACCCTAACCCTAACCCTAACCCTAACCCTAACCCTAACCCTAACCCTAACCCTAACCCTAACCCTAACCCTAACCCTAACCCTAACCCTAACCCTAACCCTAACCCCTAACCCTAAACCCTAACCCTAACCCTAACCCTAACCCTAACCCTAACCCTAACCCTAACCCTAACCCTAACCCTAACCCTAACCCCATAACCCTAACCATAACCCTAACCCTAACCCTAACCCTAACCCTAACCCTAACCCTAACCCTATAACCCTAACCCTAACCCTAACCCTAACCCTAACCCTAACCCTAACCCCTAACCCTAAACCCTAACCCTAACCCTAACCCTAACCCTAACCCTAACCCTAACCCTAACCCTAACCCTAACCCTAACCCTAACCCCATAACCCTAACCATAACCCTAACCCTAACCCTAACCCTAACCCTAACCCTAACCCTAACCCCATAACCCTAACCATAACCCTAACCCTAACCCCATAACCCTAACCCTAACCCTAACCCTAACCCTAACCCCATAACCCTAACCATAACCCTAACCCTAACCCTAACCCCATAACCCTAACCATAACCCTAACCCCATAACCCTAACCATAACCCTAACCCTAACCCTAACCCCATAACCCTAACCCCATAACCCTAACCCTAACCCTAACCCTAACCCTAACCCTAACCCCATAACCCTAATATTCTACTGATCCTTTGTGACGCCACGGGGCGTAAAAGGGCCAGGGACGAATTGTGAAAGCATGGTTCCCAATAAACACAAGGAAATATTAGGACACCATGGAGGCCAAGAATCAAATGATTCATTGTGACATGAAGTGGCCTAAAATGGCATGGGATGCATTGTGACACCATAGGGGTCAAGAGAAGAAAAGAACCATTGTGACCCAGTGGAGGCTAACAATCTAATGGTCCATTCTGACACCAATGGGCCTAAAGTGCATGGGATGAATTGTGACAACATGGGGCCCAATAGAACCTAGGAACAATTATAACACCATGGAGGCCAAGAATGAAACGATTCATGGCGACATCATGTGACCTAAAGGGGCATGGGATGCATTGTGACACCACAGGGGTTAAGAGAAGCAAGGAACCATTGTGACCCATTGGAGACTAACAATCTAATGATCCATTGTGACACCAATGGTCCTAAAAGGGCCAGGGATGAATTGTGACAGCATGGCGCCCAATAGAACCTAGGAACTATTATGACACCATGGAGGCCAAGAATCAAATGATTCATTGTGACATGAAGTGGCCTAAAAGGTCATGGGATGCATTGTGACACCATAGGGGTCAAGAGAAGCAAGGAACCATTGTGACCCAATGGAAGATAACATTCTAATGATCCCTTGTGACACCAATGGGCCTAAAAGGACATGGGATGAATTGTGAAAACACAGGGGTTAAGAGAAGCAAGGAACCATTGTGACCCAATGGAGGCTAATATTCTACTGATCCCTTGTGATACCAGGGGTCCTAAAAGGGCCAGGGATGAATTGTGACCGCATGGAGCCTAATACCACCAAGGAACTATTAGGACACCATGGAGGCCAAGAATCAAATGATTCATTGTGACACCAAGTTGTCTAAAAGGGTATGGGTTGCATTGTGGCACCACAGGGGTTAAGCGAGGTTAGGAACCATTGTAACCCAACTGAGCCTAACAATCTAATGATCCCTTTTGACACCAGGGGATGTGAAAGGCCCAGGGATGGATTGTGAAAGCATGGTTCCCAATAAAAACATGGAAATATTATGACACCCTAGAGGCCAAGAATCAAATGTTCCATTGTGACACCAAGTGGTCTAAAAGGGCATGGGATGCATTGTGACACCATAGGGGTTAGGAGAAGCAAGGAACCATTGTGAACCAGTGGAGGCTAATATTCTACTGATCCTTTGTGACACCACGGGGTGTAAAAGATCCAGGGATGAATTGCGAAAGCATGGTTCCCAATAAACACATGGAAATATTATGACACCGTAGAGGCCAAGAATCAAATGATTCATTGTGACATCAAGTGGCCTAAATGGGCATGGGATGCATTGCCACACCATAGGGGTTAGGAGAAGCAAGGAACCATTGTGAACCAGTGGAGGCTAACAACCTAATGATCCATTGCGACACCAATGGTCCTAAAAGGGCCAGGGATGAGTTGTGACAGCGTGGGGCCCAATAGAAGCAAGGAACTATTATGACACCATGGAGGCCAAGAATCAAATGATTCATTGTGACATGAAGTGGCCTAAAAGTGAATGGGATGCATTGTGACACCACAGGGGTTAGGAGAAGCAAGGAATCATTGTGACCCACTGGAGGCTAACGGTCTAATGATCCCTTTTAACACCAATGAGCCTAAAAGGACATGGGATGAATTGTGAAACCACAGGGGTAAAGAGAAGCAAGGAACCATTGTGACCGAATGGAGGCTAATATTCTACTGATCCTTTGTGACACCAGGGGTCCTAAAAGGGCAGGGATGAATTGTGAAAGCATGGTGCCCAATAAACACATGGAAATATTGTGACACCATAGAGAGCAAGAATCAAATGATTCATTGTGATATCAAGTGGCCTAAATGGGCTTGGGATGCATTGCCACACCATAGGGGTTAGTAGAAGCAAGGAATCCTTGTGACCCAATGGAGGCTAACAATCTAATGATCCATTGTGACAACAATGGGCCTAAAAGGGCCAGGGATGAATTGTGACCGCATGGGGCCTAATACCAGCAAGGAACTATTATGACACCATGGAGCCCAAGAATCAAATGATTCATTGTGACATCAAGTGGTCTAAAAGGGCAGGGGATGCATTGTCACACCATAGGGGTCAAGAGAAGCAGGAACCATTGTGACCCAATGGAGGCTAACAATCTAATGATCCGTTTTCACAAGGGGATGTGAAAGGGCCAGGGATGGATTGTGAAAGCATGGTTCCCAATAAAAACATGGAAATATTATGACACCATAGAGAAAAGAATCAAATGTTCCATTGTGAAACCAAGTGGTCTAAAAGGGCATGGGACGCATTGTGACACCACAGGGGTTAAGAGAAGCAAGGAACCATTGTGACCCAGTGGAGGCTAATATTCTACTGATCCTTTGTGACACCACGGGAGTAAAAGGCCCAGGGATGAATTATGAAAGCATGGTTCCCAAGAAACACATGGAAATATTATGACACCATAGACGCCAAGAATCAAATGGTACATTGTGACATCAAGCGGTCTATAAGGGCATGGGATGCATTGTGACACCACAGGGGTTAAGAGAAGAAAAGAACCATTGTGACCCAGTGGAGGCTAACAATCTAATGGTCCATTCTGACACCAATGGGCCTAAAAGTGCATGGGATGAATTGTGACAACATGGGGCCAAATAGAACCTAGGAACCATTATGACACCATGGAGGCCAAGAATCAAATGATTCATTGTGACATGAAGTGGCCTAAAAGGGCATGGGATGCATTGTGACACCATAGGGGTCAAGAGAAGCAAGGAACCATTGTGACCCAATGGAAGATAACATTCTAATGATCCCTTGTGACACCAATGGGCCTAAAAGGACATGGGATGAATTGTGAAAACACAGGGGTTAAGAGAAGCAAGGAACCATTGTGGCCCAATGGAGGCTAATATTCTACTGATCCCTTGTGACACCAGGGGTCCTAAAAGGGCCAGGGATGAATTGTAACCGCATGGAGCCTAATACCACCAAGTAACTATTAGGACACCATGGAGGCCAAGAATCAAATGATTCATTGTGACACCAAGTTGTCTAAAAGGGTATGGGTTGCATTGTGGCACCACAGGGGTTAAGCGAGGTTAGGAACCATTGTGACCCAATGGAGGCTAACAATCTAATGATCCGTTTTCACAAGGGGATGTGAAAGGGCCAGGGATGGATTGTGAAAGCATGGTTCCCAATAAAAACATGGAAATATTATGACACCCGAGACGCCAAGAATCAAATGATACATTGTGGCATGAAGCGGTCTATAAGGGCATGGGATGCATTGTGGCACCACAGGGGTTAAGCGAAGAAAGGAACCATTGTGACGCAATGGAGGCAAGTTGGAACCAGAAGGCAAGTTTCAGCAGGGCGTTGCGGGCGAGCTTAATGTGTAGCCGCTGTTGTTCTAGGCGAGATTGTAGCCGAGAAGCTTTCCGTCTCCATTCACGAGACAAGAAAAGCAGAACGCAATGGTCTAGAGGGTTGAGAAGAAAAGTGCTCGTAGCGAGCTCGTTGCGGCAGAAGCGAAAGCCAGGAGCAGCGTGCTCGCTGCGAGAAGTAGACGGCGCTTCGCCTCCTTGGGAAGGAAATGGCGTCTGGGCACGAACGGCAGCCAGCGAAGCTTCAGAACAGCAGGCTGTTCTGCTCAGCGTACGAGCCTGAAGTGAGTGGCAAGGGCTAAGGGGACAGTCCCAAGGCATCTAGCTTTCCTGCTAGCAATGCCATTTCTACCCTGCTGTGGAAAACATTGTCCTTTGCCCTTCTGCTCCGAGAGGCAGAGAGCACCTCGGCAGACGCAGTGCAGAGGGAAAGGACACAGTATCCGAGGGAGCGTGACGCCACTTAGGCGGGCAAAGCAGAAAGGTGCCGCCCGGCACTGGCTTTGACTCCCTGAGCTTCCTTGCTAGGACAGCAGCTGCCGAAAGCTGGCAACTAGGCTGCCAGAGTGCAGAATGTCGGCGGTCTGGCACGCCTGCTTGCCGAAAGCCAGGATCAGCGAGACAGCGTGCTAGGCTCTGTTTCACAGCACCTTGGAGAACACGCCCTTGAAGAATGCCGTCTCTGTTCCGCAAAAGCTCTGCCACAGTGAAGCTGGAAGAAGCAGCCTGTGGCCACGGGCAGAGCTGGTCAACAGCTGCGCCTAACTTTCCCAAGCTGCGAGAGCATTCTCAGCCGAGTTCTGCTTTGACAGAGCTATTGCTGAACTTTTGCAGTCCCGGAGGCTGCTGAAACCAAGGCTGTGTTCTGCCTCTTCATTCTTGCCTTCCTGTGCTCCAGCGAGAAGTGAAGCTCTGGCACGGCATTCAGCTTTGCCGCCTCTCTGCACGGAAAGCACTAGACAGAACTAGTGTGCTTCGTGCATGCTCTCTCCTCGCTTTTATGGTCACTGCGCTGCTTTTTGCTTGGCAGCGTTCCAAGGGTCCACGGCATACCTCTTGCACAGCGAGAGGTGGCCGGCGAGGAATACTTGCTGGCTTAAGTCGTTCCATGCTCAAGGCATTCATCGGAGCAACACCATGGGGGAAAAGAGGGGGGAACATTGCAGGACAAATTTCTATGCTGGAACATGATTGTCTGCGAGACAGCTCTCCGCAGCGCTAGTATTTGGCCAGGCTGAAATCAGCGCCACGGGAAGCCAATCTGACAAGCGGAGTGCAACGAGCACGGCGATATGGGGCCACTTGGCAGGTGGCCGAAGAAAGACGGCTGCCCCGCGAATGGGGTGCCAGAAGGCAAGTTTCAGCAGGGCGTTGCGGGCGAGCTTAATGTGTAGCCGCAGTTGTTCTAGGCGAGATTGTAGCCGAGAAGCTTTCCGTCTCCATTCACGAGACAAGAAAAGCAGAACGCAATGGTCTAGAGGGTTGAGAAGAAAAGTGCTCGTAGCGAGCTCGTTGCGGCAGAAGCGAAAGCCAGGAGCAGCGTGCTCGCTGCGAGAAGTAGACGGCGCTTCGCCTCCTTGGGAAGGAAATGGCGTCTGGGCACGAACGGCAGCCAGCGAAGCTTCAGAACAGCAGGCTGTTCTGCTCAGCGTACGAGCCTGAAGTGAGTGGCAAGGGCTAAGGGGACAGTCCCAAGGCATCTAGCTTTCCTGCTAGCAATGCCATTTCTACCCTGCTGTGGAAAACATTGTCCTTTGCCCTTCTGCTCCGAGAGGCAGAGAGCACCTCGGCAGACGCAGTGCAGAGGGAAAGGACACAGTATCCGAGGGAGCGTGACGCCGCTTAGGCGGGCAAAGCAGAAAGGTGCCGCCCGGCACTGGCTTTGACTCTCTGAGCTTCCTTGCTAGGACAGCAGCTGCCGAAAGCTGGCAACTAGGCTGCCAGAGTGCAGAATGTAGGCGGTCTGGCACGCCTGCTTGCCGAAAGCCAGGATCAGCGAGACAGCGTGCTAGGCTCTGTTTCACAGCACCTTGGAGAACACGCCCTTGAAGAATGCCGTCTCTGTTCCGCAAAAGCTCTGCCACAGTGAAGCTGGAAGAAGCAGCCTGTGGCCACGGGCAGAGCTGGTCAACAGCTGCGCCTAACTTTCCCAAGCTGCGAGAGCATTCTCAGCCGAGTTCTGCTTTGACAGAGCTATTGCTGAACTTTTGCAGTCCCGGAGGCTGCTGAAACCAAGGCTGTGTTCTGCCTCTTCATTCTTGCCTTCCTGTGCTCCAGCGAGAAGTGAAGCTCTGGCACGGCATTCAGCTTTGCCGCCTCTCTGCACGGAAAGCACTAGACAGAACTAGTGTGCTTCGTGCATGCTCTCTCCTCGCTTTTATGGTCACTGCTCTGCTTTTTGCTTGGCAGCGTTCAAAGGGTCCACGGCATACCTCTTGTACAGCGAGAGGTGGCCGGCGAGGAATACTTGCTGGCTTAAGTCGTTCCATGCTCAAGGCATTCATCGGAGCAACACCATGGGGGAAAAGAGGGGGGAACATTGCAGGACAAATTTCTATGCCGGGACATTATTGTCTGCGAGACAGCTCTCCGCAGCGCTAGTATTTGGCCAGGCTGAAATCAGCGCCACGGGAAGCCAATCTGACAAGCGGAGTGCAACGAGCACGGCGATATGGGGCCACTTGGCAGGTGGCCGAAGAAAGACGGCTGCCCCGCGAATGGGGTGCCAGAAGGCAAGTTTCAGCAGGGCGTTGCGGGCGAGCTTAATGTGTAGCCGCAGTTGTTCTAGGCGAGATTGTAGCCGAGAAGCTTTCCGTCTCCATTCACGAGACAAGAAAAGCAGAACGCAATGGTCTAGAGGGTTGAGAAGAAAAGTGCTCGTAGCGAGCTCGTTGCGGCAGAAGCGAAAGCCAGGAGCAGCGTGCTCGCTGCGAGAAGTAGACGGCGCTTCGCCTCCTTGGGAAGGAAATGGCGTCTGGGCACGAACGGCAGCCAGCGAACCTTCAGAACAACAGGCTGTTCTGCTCAGCGTACGAGCCTGAAGTGAGTGGCAAGGGCTAAGGGGACAGTCCCAAGGCATCTAGCTTTCCTGCTAGCAATGCCATTTCTACCCTGCTGTGGAAAACATTGTCCTTTGCCCTTCTGCTCCGAGAGGCAGAGAGCACCTCGGCAGACGCAGTGCAGAGGGAAAGGACACAGTATCCGAGGGAGCGTGACGCCACTTAGGCGGGCAAAGCAGAAAGGTGCCGCCCGGCACTGGCTTTGACTCCCTGAGCTTCCTTGCTAGGACAGCAGCTGCCGAAAGCTGGCAACTAGGCTGCCAGAGTGCAGAATGTAGGCGGTCTGGCACGCCTGCTTGCCGAAAGCCAGGATCAGCGAGACAGCGTGCTAGGCTCTGTTTCACAGCACCTTGGAGAACACGCCCTTGAAGAATGCCGTCTCTGTTCCGCAAAAGCTCTGCCACAGTGAAGCTGGAAGAAGCAGCCTGTGGCCACGGGCAGAGCTGGTCAACAGCTGCGCCTAACTTTCCCAAGCTGCGAGAGCATTCTCAGCCGAGTTCTGCTTTGACAGAGCTATTGCTGAACTTTTGCAGTCCCGGAGGCTGCTGAAACCAAGGCTGTGTTCTGCCTCTTCATTCTTGCCTTCCTGTGCTCCAGCGAGAAGTGAAGCTCTGGCACGGCATTCAGCTTTGCCGCCTCTCTGCACGGAAAGCACTAGACAGAACTAGTGTGCTTCGTGCATGCTCTCTCCTCGCTTTTATGGTCACTGCGCTGCTTTTTGCTTGGCAGCGTTCCAAGGGTCCACGGCATACCTCTTGCACAGCGAGAGGTGGCCGGCGAGGAATACTTGCTGGCTTAAGTCGTTCCATGCTCAAGGCATTCATCGGAGCAACACCATGGGGGAAAAGAGGGGGGAACATTGCAGGACAAATTTCTATGCTGGAACATGATTGTCTGCGAGACAGCTCTCCGCAGCGCTAGTATTTGGCCAGGCTGAAATCAGCGCCACGGGAAGCCAATCTGACAAGCGGAGTGCAACGAGCACGGCGATATGGGGCCACTTGGCAGGTGGCCGAAGAAAGACGGCTGCCCCGCGAATGGGGTGCCAGAAGGCAAGTTTCAGCAGGGCGTTGCGGGCGAGCTTAATGTGTAGCCGCAGTTGTTCTAGGCGAGATTGTAGCCGAGAAGCTTTCCGTCTCCATTCACGAGACAAGAAAAGCAGAACGCAATGGTCTAGAGGGTTGAGAAGAAAAGTGCTCGTAGCGAGCTCGTTGCGGCAGAAGCGAAAGCCAGGAGCAGCGTGCTCGCTGCGAGAAGTAGACGGCGCTTCGCCTCCTTGGGAAGGAAATGGCGTCTGGGCACGAACGGCAGCCAGCGAAGCTTCAGAACAGCAGGCTGTTCTGCTCAGCGTACGAGCCTGAAGTGAGTGGCAAGGGCTAAGGGGACAGTCCCAAGGCATCTAGCTTTCCTGCTAGCAATGCCATTTCTACCCTGCTGTGGAAAACATTGTCCTTTGCCCTTCTGCTCCGAGAGGCAGAGAGCACCTCGGCAGACGCAGTGCAGAGGGAAAGGACACAGTATCCGAGGGAGCGTGGCGCCGCTTAGGCGGGCAAAGCAGAAAGGTGCCGCCCGGCACTGGCTTTGACTCCCTGAGCTTCCTTGCTAGGACAGCAGCTGCCGAAAGCTGGCAACTAGGCTGCCAGAGTGCAGAATGTAGGCGGTCTGGCACGCCTGCTTGCCGAAAGCCAGGATCAGCGAGACAGCGTGCTAGGCTCTGTTTCACAGCACCTTGGAGAACACGCCCTTGAAGAATGCCGTCTCTGTTCCGCAAAAGCTCTGCCACAGTGAAGCTGGAAGAAGCAGCCTGTGGCCACGGGCAGAGCTGGTCAACAGCTGCGCCTAACTTTCCCAAGCTGCGAGAGCATTCTCAGCCGAGTTCTGCTTTGACAGAGCTATTGCTGAACTTTTGCAGTCCCGGAGGCTGCTGAAACCAAGGCTGTGTTCTGCCTCTTCATTCTTGCCTTCCTGTGCTCCAGCGAGAAGTGAAGCTCTGGCACGGCATTCAGCTTTGCCGCCTCTCTGCACGGAAAGCACTAGACAGAACTAGTGTGCTTCGTGCATGCTCTCTCCTCGCTTTTATGGTCACTGCTCTGCTTTTTGCTTTGCAGCGTTCCAAGGGTCCACGGCATACCTCTTGCACAGCGAGAGGTGGCCGGCGAGGAATACTTGCTGGCTTAAGTCGTTCCATGCTCAAGGCATTCATCAGAGCAACACCATGGGGGAAAAGAGGGGGGAACATTGCAGGACAAATTTCTATGCCGGGACATTATTGTCTGCGAGACAGCTCTCCGCAGCGCTAGTATTTGGCCAGGCTGAAATCAGCGCCACGGGAAGCCAATCTGACAAGCGGAGTGCAACGAGCACGGCGATATGGGGCCACTTGGCAGGTGGCCGAAGAAAGACGGCTGCCCCGCGAATGGGGTGCCAGACGGCAAGTTTCAGCAGGGCGTTGCGGGCGAGCTTAATGTGTAGCCGCAGTTGTTCTAGGCGAGATTGTAGCCGAGAAGCTTTCCGTCTCCATTCACGAGACAAGAAAAGCAGAACGCAATGGTCTAGAGGGTTGAGAAGAAAAGTGCTCGTAGCGAGCTCGTTGCGGCAGAAGCGAAAGCCAGGAGCAGCGTGCTCGCTGCGAGAAGTAGACGGCGCTTCGCCTCCTTGGGAAGGAAATGGCGTCTGGGCACGAACGGCAGCCAGCGAAGCTTCAGAACAGCAGGCTGTTCTGCTCAGCGTACGAGCCTGAAGTGAGTGGCAAGGGCTAAGGGGACAGTCCCAAGGCATCTAGCTTTCCTGCTAGCAATGCCATTTCTACCCTGCTGTGGAAAACATTGTCCTTCGCCCTTCTGCTCCGAGAGGCAGAGAGCACCTCGGCAGACGCAGTGCAGAGGGAAAGGACACAGTATCCGAGGGAGCGTGACGCCGCTTAGGCGGGCAAAGCAGAAAGGTGCCGCCCGGCACTGGCTTTGACTTCCTGAGCTTCCTTGCTAGGACAGCAGCTGCCGAAAGCTGGCAACTAGGCTGCCAGAGTGCAGAATGTCGGCGGTCTGGCACGCCTGCTTGCCGAAAGCCAGGATCAGCGAGACAGCGTGCTAGGCTCTGTTGCACAGCACCTTGGAGAACACGCCCTTGAAAAATGCCGTCTCTGTTCCGCAAAAGCTCTGCCACAGTGAAGGTGGAAGAAGCAGCCTGTGGCCACGGGCAGAGCTGGTCAACAGCTGCGCCTAACTTTCCCAAGCTGCGAGAGCATTCTCAGCCGAGTTCTGCTTTGACAGAGCTATTGCTGGACTTTTGCAGTCCCGGAGGCTGCTGAAACCAAGGCTGTGTTCTGCCTCTTCATTCTTGCCTTCCTGTGCTCCAGCGAGAAGTGAAGCTCTGGCACGGCATTCAGCTTTGCCGCCTCTCTGCACGGAAAGCACTAGACAGAACTAGTGTGCTTCGTGCATGCTCTCTCCTCGCTTTTATGGTCACTGCGCTGCTTTTTGCTTGGCAGCGTTCCAAGGGTCCACGGCATACCTCTTGCACAGCGAGAGGTGGCCGGCGAGGAATACTTGCTGGCTTAAGTCGTTCCATGCTCAAGGCATTCATCGGAGCAACACCATGGGGGAAAAGAGGGGGGAACATTGCAGGACAAATTTCTATGCCGGAACATGATTGTCTGCGAGACAGCTCTCCGCAGCGCTAGTATTTGGCCAGGCTGAAATCAGCGCCACGGGAAGCCAATCTGACAAGCGAAGTGCAACGAGCACGGCGATATGGGGCCACTTGGCAGGTGGCCGAAGAAAGACGGCTGCCCCGCGAATGGGGTGCCAGACGGCAAGTTTCAGCAGGGCGTTGCGGGCGAGCTTAATGTGTAGCCGCAGTTGTTCTAGGCGAGATTGTAGCCGAGAAGCTTTCCGTCTCCATTCACGAGACAAGAAAAGCAGAACGCAATGGTCTAGAGGGTTGAGAAGAAAAGTGCTCGTAGCGAGCTCGTTGCGGCAGAAGCGAAAGCCAGGAGCAGCGTGCTCGCTGCGAGAAGTAGACGGCGCTTCGCCTCCTTGGGAAGGAAATGGCGTCTGGGCACGAACGGCAGCCAGCGAAGCTTCAGAACAGCAGGCTGTTCTGCTCAGCGTACGAGCCTGAAGTGAGTGGCAAGGGCTAAGGGGACAGTCCCAAGGCATCTAGCTTTCCTGCTAGCAATGCCATTTCTACCCTGCTGTGGAAAACATTGTCCTTTGCCCTTCTGCTCCGAGAGGCAGAGAGCACCTCGGCAGACGCAGTGCAGAGGGAAAGGACACAGTATCCGAGGGAGCGTGACGCCGCTTAGGCGGGCAAAGCAGAAAGGTGCCGCCCGGCACTGGCTTTGACTCCCTGAGCTTCCTTGCTAGGACAGCAGCTGCCGAAAGCTGGCAACTAGGCTGCCAGAGTGCAGAATGTCGGCGGTCTGGCACGCCTGCTTGCCGAAAGCCAGGATCAGCGAGACAGCGTGCTAGGCTCTGTTTCACAGCACCTTGGAGAACACGCCCTTGAAGAATGCCGTCTCTGTTCCGCAAAAGCTCTGCCACAGTGAAGGTGGAAGAAGCAGCCTGTGGCCACGGGCAGAGCTGGTCAACAGCTGCGCCTAACTTTCCCAAGCTGCGAGAGCATTCTCAGCCGAGTTCTGCTTTGACAGAGCTATTGCTGAACTTTTGCAGTCCCGGAGGCTGCTGAAACCAAGGCTGTGTTCTGCCTCTTCATTCTTGCCTTCCTGTGCTCCAGCGAGAAGTGAAGCTCTGGCACGGCATTCAGCTTTGCCGCCTCTCTGCACGGAAAGCACTAGACAGAACTAGTGTGCTTCGTGCATGCTCTCTCCTCGCTTTTATGGTCACTGCGCTGCTTTTTGCTTGGCAGCGTTCCAAGGGTCCACGGCATACCTCTTGCACAGCGAGAGGTGGCCGGCGAGGAATACTTGCTGGCTTAAGTCGTTCCATGCTC
This sequence comes from Cinclus cinclus, assembly GCF_963662255.1. NCBI lineage: Eukaryota > Metazoa > Chordata > Aves > Passeriformes > Cinclidae > Cinclus > Cinclus cinclus. The sequence goes on along the minus strand of NW_026912235.1, from coordinate 434,464 downwards.
AAGGCATTCATCGGAGCAACACCATGGGGGAAAAGAGGGGGGAACATTGCAGGACAAATTTCTATGCTGGAACATGATTGTCTGCGAGACAGCTCTCCGCAGCGCTAGTATTTGGCCAGGCTGAAATCAGCGCCACGGGAAGCCAATCTGACAAGCGGAGTGCAACGAGCACGGCGATATGGGGCCACTTGGCAGGTGGCCGAAGAAAGACGGCTGCCCCGCGAATGGGGTGCCAGACGGCAAGTTTCAGCAGGGCGTTGCGGGCGAGCTTAATGTGTAGCCGCAGTTGTTCTAGGCGAGATTGTAGCCGAGAAGCTTTCCGTCTCCATTCACGAGACAAGAAAAGCAGAACGCAATGGTCTAGAGGGTTGAGAAGAAAAGTGCTCGTAGCGAGCTCGTTGCGGCAGAAGCGAAAGCCAGGAGCAGCGTGCTCGGTGCGAGAAGTAGACGGCGCTTCGCCTCCTTGGGAAGGAAATGGCGTCTGGGCACGAACGGCAGCCAGCGAAGCTTCAGAACAGCAGGCTGTTCTGCTCAGCGTACGAGCCTGAAGTGAGTGGCAAGGGCTAAGGGGACAGTCCCAAGGCATCTAGCTTTCCTGCTAGCAATGCCATTTCTACCCTGCTGTGGAAAACATTGTCCTTTGCCCTTCTGCTCCGAGAGGCAGAGAGCACCTCGGCAGACGCAGTGCAGAGGGAAAGGACACAGTATCCGAGGGAGCGTGACGCCGCTTAGGCGGGCAAAGCAGAAAGGTGCCGCCCGGCACTGGCTTTGACTCCCTGAGCTTCCTTGCTAGGACAGCAGCTGCCGAAAGCTGGCAACTAGGCTGCCAGAGTGCAGAATGTCGGCGGTCTGGCACGCCTGCTTGCCGAAAGCCAGGATCAGCGAGACAGCGTGCTAGGCTCTGTTTCACAGCACCTTGGAGAACACGCCCTTGAAGAATGCCGTCTCTGTTCCGCAAAAGCTCTGCCACAGTGAAGGTGGAAGAAGCAGCCTGTGGCCACGGGCAGAGCTGGTCAACAGCTGCGCCTAACTTTCCCAAGCTGCGAGAGCATTCTCAGCCGAGTTCTGCTTTGACAGAGCTATTGCTGAACTTTTGCAGTCCCGGAGGCTGCTGAAACCAAGGCTGTGTTCTGCCTCTTCATTCTTGCCTTCCTGTGCTCCAGCGAGAAGTGAAGCTCTGGCACGGCATTCAGCTTTGCCGCCTCTCTGCACGGAAAGCACTAGACAGAACTAGTGTGCTTCGTGCATGCTCTCTCCTCGCTTTTATGGTCACTGCGCTGCTTTTTGCTTGGCAGCGTTCCAAGGGTCCACGGCATACCTCTTGCACAGCGAGAGGTGGCCGGCGAGGAATACTTGCTGGCTTAAGTCGTTCCATGCTCAAGGCATTCATCGGAGCAACACCATGGGGGAAAAGAGGGGGGAACATTGCAGGACAAATTTCTATGCTGGAACATGATTGTCTGCGAGACAGCTCTCCGCAGCGCTAGTATTTGGCCAGGCTGAAATCAGCGCCACGGGAAGCCAATCTGACAAGCGGAGTGCAACGAGCACGGCGATATGGGGCCACTTGGCAGGTGGCCGAAGAAAGACGGCTGCCCCGCGAATGGGGTGCCAGACGGCAAGTTTCAGCAGGGCGTTGCGGGCGAGCTTAATGTGTAGCCGCAGTTGTTCTAGGCGAGATTGTAGCCGAGAAGCTTTCCGTCTCCATTCACGAGACAAGAAAAGCAGAACGCAATGGTCTAGAGGGTTGAGAAGAAAAGTGCTCGTAGCGAGCTCGTTGCGGCAGAAGCGAAAGCCAGGAGCAGCGTGCTCGCTGCGAGAAGTAGACGGCGCTTCGCCTCCTTGGGAAGGAAATGGCGTCTGGGCACGAACGGCAGCCAGCGAAGCTTCAGAACAACAGGCTGTTCTGCTCAGCGTACGAGCCTGAAGTGAGTGGCAAGGGCTAAGGGGACAGTCCCAAGGCATCTAGCTTTCCTGCTAGCAATGCCATTTCTACCCTGCTGTGGAAAACATTGTCCTTTGCCCTTCTGCTCCGAGAGGCAGAGAGCACCTCGGCAGACGCAGTGCAGAGGGAAAGGACACAGTATCCGAGGGAGCGTGACGCCACTTAGGCGGGCAAAGCAGAAAGGTGCCGCCCGGCACTGGCTTTGACTCCCTGAGCTTCCTTGCTAGGACAGCAGCTGCCGAAAGCTGGCAACTAGGCTGCCAGAGTGCAGAATGTAGGCGGTCTGGCACGCCTGCTTGCCGAAAGCCAGGATCAGCGAGACAGCGTGCTAGGCTCTGTTTCACAGCACCTTGGAGAACACGCCCTTGAAGAATGCCGTCTCTGTTCCGCAAAAGCTCTGCCACAGTGAAGGTGGAAGGAGCAGCCTGTGGCCACGGGCAGAGCTGGTCAACAGCTGCGCCTAACTTTCCCAAGCTGCGAGAGCATTCTCAGCCGAGTTCTGCTTTGACAGAGCTATTGCTGAACTTTTGCAGTCCCGGAGGCTGCTGAAACCAAGGCTGTGTTCTGCCTCTTCATTCTTGCCTTCCTGTGCTCCAGCGAGAAGTGAAGCTCTGGCACGGCATTCAGCTTTGCCGCCTCTCTGCACGGAAAGCACTAGACAGAACTAGTGTGCTTCGTGCATGCTCTCTCCTCGCTTTTATGGTCACTGCGCTGCTTTTTGCTTGGCAGCGTTCCAAGGGTCCACGGCATACCTCTTGCACAGCGAGAGGTGGCCGGCGAGGAATACTTGCTGGCTTAAGTCGTTCCATGCTCAAGGCATTCATCGGAGCAACACCATGGGGGAAAAGAGGGGGGAACATTGCAGGACAAATTTCTATGCTGGAACATGATTGTCTGCGAGACAGCTCTCCGCAGCGCTAGTATTTGGCCAGGCTGAAATCAGCGCCACGGGAAGCCAATCTGACAAGCGGAGTGCAACGAGCACGGCGATATGGGGCCACTTGGCAGGTGGCCGAAGAAAGACGGCTGCCCCGCGAATGGGGTGCCAGAAGGCAAGTTTCAGCAGGGCGTTGCGGGCGAGCTTAATGTGTAGCCGCAGTTGTTCTAGGCGAGATTGTAGCCGAGAAGCTTTCCGTCTCCATTCACGAGACAAGAAAAGCAGAACGCAATGGTCTAGAGGGTTGAGAAGAAAAGTGCTCGTAGCGAGCTCGTTGCGGCAGAAGCGAAAGCCAGGAGCAGCGTGCTCGCTGCGAGAAGTAGACGGCGCTTCGCCTCCTTGGGAAGGAAATGGCGTCTGGGCACGAACGGCAGCCAGCGAAGCTTCAGAACAGCAGGCTGTTCTGCTCAGCGTACGAGCCTGAAGTGAGTGGCAAGGGCTAAGGGGACAGTCCCAAGGCATCTAGCTTTCCTGCTAGCAATGCCATTTCTACCCTGCTGTGGAAAACATTGTCCTTTGCCCTTCTGCTCCGAGAGGCAGAGAGCACCTCGGCAGACGCAGTGCAGAGGGAAAGGACACAGTATCCGAGGGAGCGTGACGCCACTTAGGCGGGCAAAGCAGAAAGGTGCCGCCCGGCACTGGCTTTGACTCCCTGAGCTTCCTTGCTAGGACAGCAGCTGCCGAAAGCTGGCAACTAGGCTGCCAGAGTGCAGAATGTAGGCGGTCTGGCACGCCTGCTTGCCGAAAGCCAGGATCAGCGAGACAGCGTGCTAGGCTCTGTTTCACAGCACCTTGGAGAACACGCCCTTGAAGAATGCCGTCTCTGTTCCGCAAAAGCTCTGCCACAGTGAAGGTGGAAGAAGCAGCCTGTGGCCACGGGCAGAGCTGGTCAACAGCTGCGCCTAACTTTCCCAAGCTGCGAGAGCATTCTCAGCCGAGTTCTGCTTTGACAGAGCTATTGCTGAACTTTTGCAGTCCCGGAGGCTGCTGAAAACAAGGCTGTGTTCTGCCTCTTCATTCTTGCCTTCCTGTGCTCCAGCGAGAAGTGAAGCTCTGGCACGGCATTCAGCTTTGCCGCCTCTCTGCACGGAAAGCACTAGACAGAACTAGTGTGCTTCGTGCATGCTCTCTCCTCGCTTTTATGGTCACTGCTCTGCTTTTTGCTTGGCAGCGTTCCAAGGGTCCACGGCATACCTCTTGCACAGCGAGAGGTGGCCGGCGAGGAATACTTGCTGGCTTAAGTCGTTCCATGCTCAAGGCATTCATCAGAGCAACACCATGGGGGAAAAGAGGGGGGAACATTGCAGGACAAATTTCTATGCCGGGACATTATTGTCTGCGAGACAGCTCTCCGCAGCGCTAGTATTTGGCCAGGCTGAAATCAGCGCCACGGGAAGCCAATCTGACAAGCGGAGTGCAACGAGCACGGCGATATGGGGCCACTTGGCAGGTGGCCGAAGAAAGACGGCTGCCCCGCGAATGGGGTGCCAGACGGCAAGTTTCAGCAGGGCGTTGCGGGCGAGCTTAATGTGTAGCCGCAGTTGTTCTAGGCGAGATTGTAGCCGAGAAGCTTTCCGTCTCCATTCACGAGACAAGAAAAGCAGAACGCAATGGTCTAGAGGGTTGAGAAGAAAAGTGCTCGTAGCGAGCTCGTTGCGGCAGAAGCGAAAGCCAGGAGCAGCGTGCTCGCTGCGAGAAGTAGACGGCGCTTCGCCTCCTTGGGAAGGAAATGGCGTCTGGGCACGAACGACAGCCAGCGAAGCTTCAGAACAGCAGGCTGTTCTGCTCAGCGTACGAGCCTGAAGTGAGTGGCAAGGGCTAAGGGGACAGTCCCAAGGCATCTAGCTTTCCTGCTAGCAATGCCATTTCTACCCTGCTGTGGAAAACATTGTCCTTTGCCCTTCTGCTCCGAGAGGCAGAGAGCACCTCGGCAGACGCAGTGCAGAGGGAAAGGACACAGTATCCGAGGGAGCGTGACGCCACTTAGGCGGGCAAAGCAGAAAGGTGCCGCCCGGCACTGGCTTTGACTCCCTGAGCTTCCTTGCTAGGACAGCAGCTGCCGAAAGCTGGCAACTAGGCTGCCAGAGTGCAGAATGTAGGCGGTCTGGCACGCCTGCTTGCCGAAAGCCAGGATCAGCGAGACAGCGTGCTAGGCTCTGTTTCACAGCACCCTGGAGAACACGCCCTTGAAGAATGCCCTCTCTGCTCCGCAAAAGCTCTGCCACAGTGAAGGTGGAAGAAGCAGCCTGTGGCCACGGGCAGAGCTGGTCAACAGCTGCGCCTAACTTTCCCAAGCTGCGAGAGCATTCTCAGCCGAGTTCTGCTTTGACAGAGCTATTGCTGAACTTTTGCAGTCCCGGAGGCTGCTGAAACCAAGGCTGTGTTCTGCCTCTTCATTCTTGCCTTCCTGTGCTCCAGCGAGAAGTGAAGCTCTGGCACGGCATTCAGCTTTGCCGCCTCTCTGCACGGAAAGCACTAGACAGAACTAGTGTGCTTCGTGCATGCTCTCTCCTCGCTTTTATGGTCACTGCGCTGCTTTTTGCTTGGCAGCGTTCCAAGGGTCCACGGCATACCTCTTGCACAGCGATAGGTGGCCGGCGAGGAATACTTGCTGGCTTAAGTCGTTCCATGCTCAAGGCATTCATCAGAGCAACACCATGGGGGAAAAGAGGGGGGAACATTGCAGGACAAATTTCTATGCCGGGACATTATTGTCTGCGAGACAGCTCTCCGCAGCGCTAGTATTTGGCCAGGCTGAAATCAGCGCCACGGGAAGCCAATCTGACAAGCGGAGTGCAACGAGCACGGCGATATGGGGCCACTTGGCAGGTGGCCGAAGAAAGACGGCTGCCCCGCGAATGGGGTGCCAGACGGCAAGTTTCAGCAGGGCGTTGCGGGCGAGCTTAATGTGTAGCCGCAGTTGTTCTAGGCGAGATTGTAGCCGAGAAGCTTTCCGTCTCCATTCACGAGACAAGAAAAGCAGAACGCAATGGTCTAGAGGGTTGAGAAGAAAAGTGCTCGTAGCGAGCTCGTTGCGGCAGAAGCGAAAGCCAGGAGCAGCGTGCTCGCTGCGAGAAGTAGACGGCGCTTCGCCTCCTTGGGAAGGAAATGGCGTCTGGGCACGAACGACAGCCAGCGAAGCTTCAGAACAGCAGGCTGTTCTGCTCAGCGTACGAGCCTGAAGTGAGTGGCAAGGGCTAAGGGGACAGTCCCAAGGCATCTAGCTTTCCTGCTAGCAATGCCATTTCTACCCTGCTGTGGAAAACATTGTCCTTTGCCCTTCTGCTCCGAGAGGCAGAGAGCACCTCGGCAGACGCAGTGCAGAGGGAAAGGACACAGTATCCGAGGGAGCGTGACGCCGCTTAGGCGGGCAAAGCAGAAAGGTGCCGCCCGGCACTGGCTTTGACTCCCTGAGCTTCCTTGCTAGGACAGCAGCTGCCGAAAGCTGGCAACTAGGCTGCCAGAGTGCAGAATGTAGGCGGTCTGGCACGCCTGCTTGCCGAAAGCCAGGATCAGCGAGACAGCGTGCTAGGCTCTGTTTCACAGCACCTTGGAGAACACGCCCTTGAAGAATGCCGTCTCTGTTCCGCAAAAGCTCTGCCACAGTGAAGGTGGAAGAAGCAGCCTGTGGCCACGGGCAGAGCTGGTCAACAGCTGCGCCTAACTTTCCCAAGCTGCGAGAGCATTCTCAGCCGAGTTCTGCTTTGACAGAGCTATTGCTGAACTTTTGCAGTCCCGGAGGCTGCTGAAACCAAGGCTGTGTTCTGCCTCTTCATTCTTGCCTTCCTGTGCTCCAGCGAGAAGTGAAGCTCTGGCACGGCATTCAGCTTTGCCGCCTCTCTGCACGGAAAGCACTAGACAGAACTAGTGTGCTTCGTGCATGCTCTCTCCTCGCTTTTATGGTCACTGCTCTGCTTTTTGCTTGGCAGCGTTCCAAGGGTCCACGGCATACCTCTTGCACAGCGAGAGGTGGCCGGCGAGGAATACTTGCTGGCTTAAGTCGTTCCATGCTCAAGGCATTCATCAGAGCAACACCATGGGGGAAAAGAGGGGGGAACATTGCAGGACAAATTTCTATGCTGGAACATGATTGTCTGCGAGACAGCTCTCCGCAGCGCTAGTATTTGGCCAGGCTGAAATCAGCGCCACGGGAAGCCAATCTGACAAGCGGAGTGCAACGAGCACGGCGATATGGGGCCACTTGGCAGGTGGCCGAAGAAAGACGGCTGCCCCGCGAATGGGGTGCCAGAAGGCAAGTTTCAGCAGGGCGTTGCGGGCGAGCTTAATGTGTAGCCGCAGTTGTTCTAGGCGAGATTGTAGCCGAGAAGCTTTCCGTCTCCATTCACGAGACAAGAAAAGCAGAACGCAATGGTCTAGAGGGTTGAGAAGAAAAGTGCTCGTAGCGAGCTCGTTGCGGCAGAAGCGAAAGCCAGGAGCAGCGTGCTCGCTGCGAGAAGTAGACGGCGCTTCGCCTCCTTGGGAAGGAAATGGCGTCTGGGCACGAACGGCAGCCAGCGAAGCTTCAGAACAGCAGGCTGTTCTGCTCAGCGTACGAGCCTGAAGTGAGTGGCAAGGGCTAAGGGGACAGTCCCAAGGCATCTAGCTTTCCTGCTAGCAATGCCATTTCTACCCTGCTGTGGAAAACATTGTCCTTTGCCCTTCTGCTCCGAGAGGCACAGAGCACCTCGGCAGACGCAGTGCAGAGGGAAAGGACACAGTATCCGAGGGAGCGTGACGCCGCTTAGGCGGGCAAAGCAGAAAGGTGCCGCCCGGCACTGGCTTTGACTTCCTGAGCTTCCTTGCTAGGACAGCAGCTGCCGAAAGCTGGCAACTAGGCTGCCAGAGTGCAGAATGTCGGCGGTCTGGCACGCCTGCTTGCCGAAAGCCAGGATCAGCGAGACAGCGTGCTAGGCTCTGTTGCACAGCACCTTGGAGAACACGCCCTTGAAAAATGCCGTCTCTGTTCCGCAAAAGCTCTGCCACAGTGAAGGTGGAAGAAGCAGCCTGTGGCCACGGGCAGAGCTGGTCAACAGCTGCGCCTAACTTTCCCAAGCTGCGAGAGCATTCTCAGCCGAGTTCTGCTTTGACAGAGCTATTGCTGGACTTTTGCAGTCCCGGAGGCTGCTGAAACCAAGGCTGTGTTCTGCCTCTTCATTCTTGCCTTCCTGTGCTCCAGCGAGAAGTGAAGCTCTGGCACGGCATTCAGCTTTGCCGCCTCTCTGCACGGAAAGCACTAGACAGAACTAGTGTGCTTCGTGCATGCTCTCTCCTCGCTTTTATGGTCACTGCGCTGCTTTTTGCTTGGCAGCGTTCCAAGGGTCCACGGCATACCTCTTGCACAGCGAGAGGTGGCCGGCGAGAAATACTTGCTGGCTTAAGTCGTTCCATGCTCAAGGCATTCATCGGAGCAACACCATGGGGGAAAAGAGGGGGGAACATTGCAGGACAAATTTCTATGCTGGAACATGATTGTCTGCGAGACAGCTCTCCGCAGCGCTAGTATTTGGCCAGGCTGAAATCAGCGCCACGGGAAGCCAATCTGACAAGCGAAGTGCAACGAGCACGGCGATATGGGGCCACTTGGCAGGTGGCCGAAGAAAGACGGCTGCCCCGCGAATGGGGTGCCAGACGGCAAGTTTCAGCAGGGCGTTGCGGGCGAGCTTAATGTGTAGCCGCAGTTGTTCTAGGCGAGATTGTAGCCGAGAAGCTTTCCGTCTCCATTCACGAGACAAGAAAAGCAGAACGCAATGGTCTAGAGGGTTGAGAAGAAAAGTGCTCGTAGCGAGCTCGTTGCGGCAGAAGCGAAAGCCAGGAGCAGCGTGCTCGCTGCGAGAAGTAGACGGCGCTTCGCCTCCTTGGGAAGGAAATGGCGTCTGGGCACGAACGGCAGCCAGCGAAGCTTCAGAACAGCAGGCTGTTCTGCTCAGCGTACGAGCCTGAAGTGAGTGGCAAGGGCTAAGGGGACAGTCCCAAGGCATCTAGCTTTCCTGCTAGCAATGCCATTTCTACCCTGCTGTGGAAAACATTGTCCTTTGCCCTTCTGCTCCGAGAGGCAGAGAGCACCTCGGCAGACGCAGTGCAGAGGGAAAGGACACAGTATCCGAGGGAGCGTGACGCCACTTAGGCGGGCAAAGCAGAAAGGTGCCGCCCGGCACTGGCTTTGACTCCCTGAGCTTCCTTGCTAGGACAGCAGCTGCCGAAAGCTGGCAACTAGGCTGCCAGAGTGCAGAATGTAGGCGGTCTGGCACGCCTGCTTGCCGAAAGCCAGGATCAGCGAGACAGCGTGCTAGGCTCTGTTTCACAGCACCTTGGAGAACACGCCCTTGAAGAATGCCGTCTCTGTTCCGCAAAAGCTCTGCCACAGTGAAGGTGGAAGAAGCAGCCTGTGGCCACGGGCAGAGCTGGTCAACAGCTGCGCCTAACTTTCCCAAGCTGCGAGAGCATTCTCAGCCGAGTTCTGCTTTGACAGAGCTATTGCTGAACTTTTGCAGTCCCGGAGGCTGCTGAAACCAAGGCTGTGTTCTGCCTCTTCATTCTTGCCTTCCTGTGCTCCAGCGAGAAGTGAAGCTCTGGCACGGCATTCAGCTTTGCCGCCTCTCTGCACGGAAAGCACTAGACAGAACTAGTGTGCTTCGTGCATGCTCTCTCCTCGCTTTTATGGTCACTGCGCTGCTTTTTGCTTGGCAGCGTTCCAAGGGTCCACGGCATACCTCTTGCACAGCGAGAGGTGGCCGGCGAGGAATACTTGCTGGCTTAAGTCGTTCCATGCTCAAGGCATTCATCGGAGCAACACCATGGGGGAAAAGAGGGGGGAACATTGCAGGACAAATTTCTATGCTGGAACATGATTTTCTGCGAGACAGCTCTCCGCAGCGCTAGTATTTGGCCAGGCTGAAATCAGCGCCACGGGAAGCCAATCTGACAAGCGGAGTGCAACGAGCACGGCGATATGGGGCCACTTGGCAGGTGGCCGAAGAAAGACGGCTGCCCCGCGAATGGGGTGCCAGACGGCAAGTTTCAGCAGGGCGTTGCGGGCGAGCTTAATGTGTAGCCGCAGTTGTTCTAGGCGAGATTGTAGCCGAGAAGCTTTCCGTCTCCATTCACGAGACAAGAAAAGCAGAACGCAATGGTCTAGAGGGTTGAGAAGAAAAGTGCTCGTAGCGAGCTCGTTGCGGCAGAAGCGAAAGCCAGGAGCAGCGTGCTCGCTGCGAGAAGTAGACGGCGCTTCGCCTCCTTGGGAAGGAAATGGCGTCTGGGCACGAACGGCAGCCAGCGAAGCTTCAGAACAGCAGGCTGTTCTGCTCAGCGTACGAGCCTGAAGTGAGTGGCAAGGGCTAAGGGGACAGTCCCAAGGCATCTAGCTTTCCTGCTAGCAATGCCATTTCTACCCTGCTGTGGAAAACATTGTCCTTTGCCCTTCTGCTCCGAGAGGCAGAGAGCACCTCGGCAGACGCAGTGCAGAGGGAAAGGACACAGTATCCGAGGGAGCGTGACGCCGCTTAGGCGGGCAAAGCAGAAAGGTGCCGCCCGGCACTGGCTTTGACTCCCTGAGCTTCCTTGCTAGGACAGCAGCTGCCGAAAGCTGGCAACTAGGCTGCCAGAGTGCAGAATGTAGGCGGTCTGGCACGCCTGCTTGCCGAAAGCCAGGATCAGCGAGACAGCGTGCTAGGCTCTGTTTCACAGCACCTTGGAGAACACGCCCTTGAAGAATGCCGTCTCTGTTCCGCAAAAGCTCTGCCACAGTGAAGGTGGAAGAAGCAGCCTGTGGCCACGGGCAGAGCTGGTCAACAGCTGCGCCTAACTTTCCCAAGCTGCGAGAGCATTCTCAGCCGAGTTCTGCTTTGACAGAGCTATTGCTGAACTTTTGCAGTCCCGGAGGCTGCTGAAACCAAGGCTGTGTTCTGCCTCTTCATTCTTGCCTTCCTGTGCTCCAGCGAGAAGTGAAGCTCTGGCACGGCATTCAGCTTTGCCGCCTCTCTGCACGGAAAGCACTAGACAGAACTAGTGTGCTTCGTGCATGCTCTCTCCTCGCTTTTATGGTCACTGCGCTGCTTTTTGCTTGGCAGCGTTCCAAGGGTCCACGGCATACCTCTTGCACAGCGAGAGGTGGCCGGCGAGGAATACTTGCTGGCTTAAGTCGTTCCATGCTCAAGGCATTCATCGGAGCAACACCATGGGGGAAAAGAGGGGGGAACATTGCAGGACAAATTTCTATGCTGGAACATGATTGTCTGCGAGACAGCTCTCCGCAGCGCTAGTATTTGGCCAGGCTGAAATCAGCGCCACGGGAAGCCAATCTGACAAGCGGAGTGCAACGAGCACGGCGATATGGGGCCACTTGGCAGGTGGCCGAAGAAAGACGGCTGCCCCGCGAATGGGGTGCCAGAAGGCAAGTTTCAGCAGGGCGTTGCGGGCGAGCTTAATGTGTAGCCGCAGTTGTTCTAGGCGAGATTGTAGCCGAGAAGCTTTCCGTCTCCATTCACGAGACAAGAAAAGCAGAACGCAATGGTCTAGAGGGTTGAGAAGAAAAGTGCTCGTAGCGAGCTCGTTGCGGCAGAAGCGAAAGCCAGGAGCAGCGTGCTCGCTGCGAGAAGTAGACGGCGCTTCGCCTCCTTGGGAAGGAACTCGCGTCTGGGCACGAACGGCAGCCAGCGAAGCTTCAGAACAACAGGCTGTTCTGCTCAGCGTACGAGCCTGAAGTGAGTGGCAAGGGCTAAGGGGACAGTCCCAAGGCATCTAGCTTTCCTGCTAGCAATGCCATTTCTACCCTGCTGTGGAAAACATTGTCCTTTGCCCTTCTGCTCCGAGAGGCAGAGAGCACCTCGGCAGACGCAGTGCAGAGGGAAAGGACACAGTATCCGAGGGAGCGTGACGCCACTTAGGCGGGCAAAGCAGAAAGGTGCCGCCCGGCACTGGCTTTGACTCCCTGAGCTTCCTTGCTAGGACAGCAGCTGCCGAAAGCTGGCAACTAGGCTGCCAGAGTGCAGAATGTAGGCGGTCTGGCACGCCTGCTTGCCGAAAGCCAGGATCAGCGAGACAGCGTGCTAGGCTCTGTTTCACAGCACCTTGGAGAACACGCCCTTGAAGAATGCCGTCTCTGTTCCGCAAAAGCTCTGCCACAGTGAAGGTGGAAGGAGCAGCCTGTGGCCACGGGCAGAGCTGGTCAACAGCTGCGCCTAACTTTCCCAAGCTGCGAGAGCATTCTCAGCCGAGTTCTGCTTTGACAGAGCTATTGCTGAACTTTTGCAGTCCCGGAGGCTGCTGAAACCAAGGCTGTGTTCTGCCTCTTCATTCTTGCCTTCCTGTGCTCCAGCGAGAAGTGAAGCTCTGGCACGGCATTCAGCTTTGCCGCCTCTCTGCACGGAAAGCACTAGACAGAACTAGTGTGCTTCGTGCATGCTCTCTCCTCGCTTTTATGGTCACTGCGCTGCTTTTTGCTTGGCAGCGTTCCAAGGGTCCACGGCATACCTCTTGCACAGCGAGAGGTGGCCGGCGAGGAATACTTGCTGGCTTAAGTCGTTCCATGCTCAAGGCATTCATCGGAGCAACACCATGGGGGAAAAGAGGGGGGAACATTGCAGGACAAATTTCTATGCTGGAACATGATTGTCTGCGAGACAGCTCTCCGCAGCGCTAGTATTTGGCCAGGCTGAAATCAGCGCCACGGGAAGCCAATCTGACAAGCGGAGTGCAACGAGCACGGCGATATGGGGCCACTTGGCAGGTGGCCGAAGAAAGACGGCTGCCCCGCGAATGGGGTGCCAGAAGGCAAGTTTCAGCAGGGCGTTGCGGGCGAGCTTAATGTGTAGCCGCAGTTGTTCTAGGCGAGATTGTAGCCGAGAAGCTTTCCGTCTCCATTCACGAGACAAGAAAAGCAGAACGCAATGGTCTAGAGGGTTGAGAAGAAAAGTGCTCGTAGCGAGCTCGTTGCGGCAGAAGCGAAAGCCAGGAGCAGCGTGCTCGCTGCGAGAAGTAGACGGCGCTTCGCCTCCTTGGGAAGGAAATGGCGTCTGGGCACGAACGACAGCCAGCGAAGCTTCAGAACAGCAGGCTGTTCTGCTCAGCGTACGAGCCTGAAGTGAGTGGCAAGGGCTAAGGGGACAGTCCCAAGGCATCTAGCTTTCCTGCTAGCAATGCCATTTCTACCCTGCTGTGGAAAACATTGTCCTTTGCCCTTCTGCTCCGAGAGGCAGAGAGCACCTCGGCAGACGCAGTGCAGAGGGAAAGGACACAGTATCCGAGGGAGCGTGACGCCACTTAGGCGGGCAAAGCAGAAAGGTGCCGCCCGGCACTGGCTTTGACTCCCTGAGCTTCCTTGCTAGGACAGCAGCTGCCGAAAGCTGGCAACTAGGCTGCCAGAGTGCAGAATGTAGGCGGTCTGGCACGCCTGCTTGCCGAAAGCCAGGATCAGCGAGACAGCGTGCTAGGCTCTGTTTCACAGCACCCTGGAGAACACGCCCTTGAAGAATGCCCTCTCTGCTCCGCAAAAGCTCTGCCACAGTGAAGGTGGAAGAAGCAGCCTGTGGCCACGGGCAGAGCTGGTCAACAGCTGCGCCTAACTTTCCCAAGCTGCGAGAGCATTCTCAGCCGAGTTCTGCTTTGACAGAGCTATTGCTGAACTTTTGCAGTCCCGGAGGCTGCTGAAACCAAGGCTGTGTTCTGCCTCTTCATTCTTGCCTTCCTGTGCTCCAGCGAGAAGTGAAGCTCTGGCACGGCATTCAGCTTTGCCGCCTCTCTGCACGGAAAGCACTAGACAGAACTAGTGTGCTTCGTGCATGCTCTCTCCTCGCTTTTATGGTCACTGCGCTGCTTTTTGCTTGGCAGCGTTCCAAGGGTCCACGGCATACCTCTTGCACAGCGATAGGTGGCCGGCGAGGAATACTTGCTGGCTTAAGTCGTTCCATGCTCAAGGCATTCATCAGAGCAACACCATGGGGGAAAAGAGGGGGGAACATTGCAGGACAAATTTCTATGCCGGGACATTATTGTCTGCGAGACAGCTCTCCGCAGCGCTAGTATTTGGCCAGGCTGAAATCAGCGCCACGGGAAGCCAATCTGACAAGCGGAGTGCAACGAGCACGGCGATATGGGGCCACTTGGCAGGTGGCCGAAGAAAGACGGCTGCCCCGCGAATGGGGTGCCAGACGGCAAGTTTCAGCAGGGCGTTGCGGGCGAGCTTAATGTGTAGCCGCAGTTGTTCTAGGCGAGATTGTAGCCGAGAAGCTTTCCGTCTCCATTCACGAGACAAGAAAAGCAGAACGCAATGGTCTAGAGGGTTGAGAAGAAAAGTGCTCGTAGCGAGCTCGTTGCGGCAGAAGCGAAAGCCAGGAGCAGCGTGCTCGGTGCGAGAAGTAGACGGCGCTTCGCCTCCTTGGGAAGGAAATGGCGTCTGGGCACGAACGACAGCCAGCGAAGCTTCAGAACAGCAGGCTGTTCTGCTCAGCGTACGAGCCTGAAGTGAGTGGCAAGGGCTAAGGGGACAGTTCCAAGGCATCTAGCTTTCCTGCTAGCAATGCCATTTCTACCCTGCTGTGGAAAACATTGTCCTTTGCCCTTCTGCTCCGAGAGGCAGAGAGCACCTCGGCAGACGCAGTGCAGAGGGAAAGGACACAGTATCCGAGGGAGCGTGACGCCGCTTAGGCGGGCAAAGCAGAAAGGTGCCGCCCGGCACTGGCTTTGACTCCCTGAGCTTCCTTGCTAGGACAGCAGCTGCCGAAAGCTGGCAACTAGGCTGCCAGAGTGCAGAATGTAGGCGGTCTGGCACGCCTGCTTGCCGAAAGCCAGGATCAGCGAGACAGCGTGCTAGGCTCTGTTTCACAGCACCTTGGAGAACACGCCCTTGAAGAATGCCGTCTCTGTTCCGCAAAAGCTCTGCCACAGTGAAGGTGGAAGAAGCAGCCTGTGGCCACGGGCAGAGCTGGTCAACAGCTGCGCCTAACTTTCCCAAGCTGCGAGAGCATTCTCAGCCGAGTTCTGCTTTGACAGAGCTATTGCTGAACTTTTGCAGTCCCGGAGGCTGCTGAAACCAAGGCTGTGTTCTGCCTCTTCATTCTTGCCTTCCTGTGCTCCAGCGAGAAGTGAAGCTCTGGCACGGCATTCAGCTTTGCCGCCTCTCTGCACGGAAAGCACTAGACAGAACTAGTGTGCTTCGTGCATGCTCTCTCCTCGCTTTTATGGTCACTGCTCTGCTTTTTGCTTGGCAGCGTTCCAAGGGTCCACGGCATACCTCTTGCACAGCGAGAGGTGGCCGGCGAGGAATACTTGCTGGCTTAAGTCGTTCCATGCTCAAGGCATTCATCAGAGCAACACCATGGGGGAAAAGAGGGGGGAACATTGCAGGACAAATTTCTATGCCGGAACATGATTGTCTGCGAGACAGCTCTCCGCAGCGCTAGTATTTGGCCAGGCTGAAATCAGCGCCACGGGAAGCCAATCTGACAAGCGGAGTGCAACGAGCACGGCGATATGGGGCCACTTGGCAGGTGGCCGAAGAAAGACGGCTGCCCCGCGAATGGGGTGCCAGAAGGCAAGTTTCAGCAGGGCGTTGCGGGCGAGCTTAATGTGTAGCCGCAGTTGTTCTAGGCGAGATTGTAGCCGAGAAGCTTTCCGTCTCCATTCACGAGACAAGAAAAGCAGAACGCAATGGTCTAGAGGGTTGAGAAGAAAAGTGCTCGTAGCGAGCTCGTTGCGGCAGAAGCGAAAGCCAGGAGCAGCGTGCTCGCTGCGAGAAGTAGACGGCGCTTCGCCTCCTTGGGAAGGAAATGGCGTCTGGGCACGAACGGCAGCCAGCGAAGCTTCAGAACAGCAGGCTGTTCTGCTCAGCGTACGAGCCTGAAGTGAGTGGCAAGGGCTAAGGGGACAGTCCCAAGGCATCTAGCTTTCCTGCTAGCAATGCCATTTCTACCCTGCTGTGGAAAACATTGTCCTTTGCCCTTCTGCTCCGAGAGGCAGAGAGCACCTCGGCAGACGCAGTGCAGAGGGAAAGGACACAGTATCCGAGGGAGCGTGACGCCGCTTAGGCGGGCAAAGCAGAAAGGTGCCGCCCGGCACTGGCTTTGACTCCCTGAGCTTCCTTGCTAGGACAGCAGCTGCCGAAAGCTGGCAACTAGGCTGCCAGAGTGCAGAATGTCGGCGGTCTGGCACGCCTGCTTGCCGAAAGCCAGGATCAGCGAGACAGCGTGCTAGGCTCTGTTTCACAGCACCTTGGAGAACACGCCCTTGAAGAATGCCGTCTCTGTTCCGCAAAAGCTCTGCCACAGTGAAGGTGGAAGAAGCAGCCTGTGGCCACGGGCAGAGCTGGTCAACAGCTGCGCCTAACTTTCCCAAGCTGCGAGAGCATTCTCAGCCGAGTTCTGCTTTGACAGAGCTATTGCTGAACTTTTGCAGTCCCGGAGGCTGCTGAAACCAAGGCTGTGTTCTGCCTCTTCATTCTTGCCTTCCTGTGCTCCAGCGAGAAGTGAAGCTCTGGCACGGCATTCAGCTTTGCCGCCTCTCTGCACGGAAAGCACTAGACAGAACTAGTGTGCTTCGTGCATGCTCTCTCCTCGCTTTTATGGTCACTGCGCTGCTTTTTGCTTGGCAGCGTTCCAAGGGTCCACGGCATACCTCTTGCACAGCGAGAGGTGGCCGGCGAGGAATACTTGCTGGCTTAAGTCGTTCCATGCTCAAGGCATTCATCGGAGCAACACCATGGGGGAAAAGAGGGGGGAACATTGCAGGACAAATTTCTATGCTGGAACATGATTGTCTGCGAGACAGCTCTCCGCAGCGCTAGTATTTGGCCAGGCTGAAATCAGCGCCACGGGAAGCCAATCTGACAAGCGGAGTGCAACGAGCACGGCGATATGGGGCCACTTGGCAGGTGGCCGAAGAAAGACGGCTGCCCCGCGAATGGGGTGCCAGACGGCAAGTTTCAGCAGGGCGTTGCGGGCGAGCTTAATGTGTAGCCGCAGTTGTTCTAGGCGAGATTGTAGCCGAGAAGCTTTCCGTCTCCATTCACGAGACAAGAAAAGCAGAACGCAATGGTCTAGAGGGTTGAGAAGAAAAGTGCTCGTAGCGAGCTCGTTGCGGCAGAAGCGAAAGCCAGGAGCAGCGTGCTCGCTGCGAGAAGTAGACGGCGCTTCGCCTCCTTGGGAAGGAAATGGCGTCTGGGCACGAACGGCAGCCAGCGAAGCTTCAGAACAGCAGGCTGTTCTGCTCAGCGTACGAGCCTGAAGTGAGTGGCAAGGGCTAAGGGGACAGTCCCAAGGCATCTAGCTTTCCTGCTAGCAATGCCATTTCTACCCTGCTGTGGAAAACATTGTCCTTTGCCCTTCTGCTCCGAGAGGCAGAGAGCACCTCGGCAGACGCAGTGCAGAGGGAAAGGACACAGTATCCGAGGGAGCGTGACGCCGCTTAGGCGGGCAAAGCAGAAAGGTGCCGCCCGGCACTGGCTTTGACTCCCTGAGCTTCCTTGCTAGGACAGCAGCTGCCGAAAGCTGGCAACTAGGCTGCCAGAGTGCAGAATGTAGGCGGTCTGGCACGCCTGCTTGCCGAAAGCCAGGATCAGCGAGACAGCGTGCTAGGCTCTGTTTCACAGCACCCTGGAGAACACGCCCTTGAAGAATGCCCTCTCTGCTCCGCAAAAGCTCTGCCACAGTGAAGGTGGAAGAAGCAGCCTGTGGCCACGGGCAGAGCTGGTCAACAGCTGCGCCTAACTTTCCCAAGCTGCGAGAGCATTCTCAGCCGAGTTCTGCTTTGACAGAGCTATTGCTGAACTTTTGCAGTCCCGGAGGCTGCTGAAACCAAGGCTGTGTTCTGCCTCTTCATTCTTGCCTTCCTGTGCTCCAGCGAGAAGTGAAGCTCTGGCACGGCATTCAGCTTTGCCGCCTCTCTGCACGGAAAGCACTAGACAGAACTAGTGTGCTTCGTGCATGCTCTCTCCTCGCTTTTATGGTCACTGCGCTGCTTTTTGCTTGGCAGCGTTCCAAGGGTCCACGGCATACCTCTTGCACAGCGATAGGTGGCCGGCGAGGAATACTTGCTGGCTTAAGTCGTTCCATGCTCAAGGCATTCATCAGAGCAACACCATGGGGGAAAAGAGGGGGGAACATTGCAGGACAAATTTCTATGCCGGGACATTATTGTCTGCGAGACAGCTCTCCGCAGCGCTAGTATTTGGCCAGGCTGAAATCAGCGCCACGGGAAGCCAATCTGACAAGCGGAGTGCAACGAGCACGGCGATATGGGGCCACTTGGCAGGTGGCCGAAGAAAGACGGCTGCCCCGCGAATGGGGTGCCAGACGGCAAGTTTCAGCAGGGCGTTGCGGGCGAGCTTAATGTGTAGCCGCAGTTGTTCTAGGCGAGATTGTAGCCGAGAAGCTTTCCGTCTCCATTCACGAGACAAGAAAAGCAGAACGCAATGGTCTAGAGGGTTGAGAAGAAAAGTGCTCGTAGCGAGCTCGTTGCGGCAGAAGCGAAAGCCAGGAGCAGCGTGCTCGCTGCGAGAAGTAGACGGCGCTTCGCCTCCTTGGGAAGGAAATGGCGTCTGGGCACGAACGACAGCCAGCGAAGCTTCAGAACAGCAGGCTGTTCTGCTCAGCGTACGAGCCTGAAGTGAGTGGCAAGGGCTAAGGGGACAGTCCCAAGGCATCTAGCTTTCCTGCTAGCAATGCCATTTCTACCCTGCTGTGGAAAACATTGTCCTTTGCCCTTCTGCTCCGAGAGGCAGAGAGCACCTCGGCAGACGCAGTGCAGAGGGAAAGGACACAGTATCCGAGGGAGCGTGACGCCACTTAGGCGGGCAAAGCAGAAAGGTGCCGCCCGGCACTGGCTTTGACTCCCTGAGCTTCCTTGCTAGGACAGCAGCTGCCGAAAGCTGGCAACTAGGCTGCCAGAGTGCAGAATGTAGGCGGTCTGGCACGCCTGCTTGCCGAAAGCCAGGATCAGCGAGACAGCGTGCTAGGCTCTGTTTCACAGCACCTTGGAGAACACGCCCTTGAAGAATGCCGTCTCTGTTCCGCAAAAGCTCTGCCACAGTGAAGGTGGAAGGAGCAGCCTGTGGCCACGGGCAGAGCTGGTCAACAGCTGCGCCTAACTTTCCCAAGCTGCGAGAGCATTCTCAGCCGAGTTCTGCTTTGACAGAGCTATTGCTGAACTTTTGCAGTCCCGGAGGCTGCTGAAACCAAGGCTGTGTTCTGCCTCTTCATTCTTGCCTTCCTGTGCTCCAGCGAGAAGTGAAGCTCTGGCACGGCATTCAGCTTTGCCGCCTCTCTGCACGGAAAGCACTAGACAGAACTAGTGTGCTTCGTGCATGCTCTCTCCTCGCTTTTATGGTCACTGCGCTGCTTTTTGCTTGGCAGCGTTCCAAGGGTCCACGGCATACCTCTTGCACAGCGAGAGGTGGCCGGCGAGGAATACTTGCTGGCTTAAGTCGTTCCATGCTCAAGGCATTCATCGGAGCAACACCATGGGGGAAAAGAGGGGGGAACATTGCAGGACAAATTTCTATGCTGGAACATGATTGTCTGCGAGACAGCTCTCCGCAGCGCTAGTATTTGGCCAGGCTGAAATCAGCGCCACGGGAAGCCAATCTGACAAGCGGAGTGCAACGAGCACGGCGATATGGGGCCACTTGGCAGGTGGCCGAAGAAAGACGGCTGCCCCGCGAATGGGGTGCCAGACGGCAAGTTTCAGCAGGGCCTTGCGGGCGAGCTTAATGTGTAGCCGCAGTTGTTCTAGGCGAGATTGTAGCCGAGAAGCTTTCCGTCTCCATTCACGAGACAAGAAAAGCAGAACGCAATGGTCTAGAGGGTTGAGAAGAAAAGTGCTCGTAGCGAGCTCGTTGCGGCAGAAGCGAAAGCCAGGAGCAGCGTGCTCGCTGCGAGAAGTAGACGGCGCTTCGCCTCCTTGGGAAGGAAATGGCGTCTGGGCACGAACGGCAGCCAGCGAAGCTTCAGAACAGCAGGCTGTTCTGCTCAGCGTACGAGCCTGAAGTGAGTGGCAAGGGCTAAGGGGACAGTCCCAAGGCATCTAGCTTTCCTGCTAGCAATGCCATTTCTACCCTGCTGTGGAAAACATTGTCCTTTGCCCTTCTGCTCCGAGAGGCAGAGAGCACCTCGGCAGACGCAGTGCAGAGGGAAAGGACACAGTATCCGAGGGAGCGTGACGCCACTTAGGCGGGCAAAGCAGAAAGGTGCCGCCCGGCACTGGCTTTGACTCCCTGAGCTTCCTTGCTAGGACAGCAGCTGCCGAAAGCTGGCAACTAGGCTGCCAGAGTGCAGAATGTAGGCGGTCTGGCACGCCTGCTTGCCGAAAGCCAGGATCAGCGAGACAGCGTGCTAGGCTCTGTTTCACAGCACCCTGGAGAACACGCCCTTGAAGAATGCCCTCTCTGCTCCGCAAAAGCTCTGCCACAGTGAAGGTGGAAGAAGCAGCCTGTGGCCACGGGCAGAGCTGGTCAACAGCTGCGCCTAACTTTCCCAAGCTGCGAGAGCATTCTCAGCCGAGTTCTGCTTTGACAGAGCTATTGCTGAACTTTTGCAGTCCCGGAGGCTGCTGAAACCAAGGCTGTGTTCTGCCTCTTCATTCTTGCCTTCCTGTGCTCCAGCGAGAAGTGAAGCTCTGGCACGGCATTCAGCTTTGCCGCCTCTCTGCACGGAAAGCACTAGACAGAACTAGTGTGCTTCGTGCATGCTCTCTCCTCGCTTTTATGGTCACTGCGCTGCTTTTTGCTTGGCAGCGTTCCAAGGGTCCACGGCATACCTCTTGCACAGCGAGAGGTGGCCGGCGAGGAATACTTGCTGGCTTAAGTCGTTCCATGCTCAAGGCATTCATCAGAGCAACACCATGGGGGAAAAGAGGGGGGAACATTGCAGGACAAATTTCTATGCCGGGACATTATTGTCTGCGAGACAGCTCTCCGCAGCGCTAGTATTTGGCCAGGCTGAAATCAGCGCCACGGGAAGCCAATCTGACAAGCGGAGTGCAACGAGCACGGCGATATGGGGCCACTTGGCAGGTGGCCGAAGAAAGACGGCTGCCCCGCGAATGGGGTGCCAGAAGGCAAGTTTCAGCAGGGCGTTGCGGGCGAGCTTAATGTGTAGCCGCAGTTGTTCTAGGCGAGATTGTAGCCGAGAAGCTTTCCGTCTCCATTCACGAGACAAGAAAAGCAGAACGCAATGGTCTAGAGGGTTGAGAAGAAAAGTGCTCGTAGCGAGCTCGTTGCGGCAGAAGCGAAAGCCAGGAGCAGCGTGCTCGCTGCGAGAAGTAGACGGCGCTTCGCCTCCTTGGGAAGGAAATGGCGTCTGGGCACGAACGGCAGCCAGCGAAGCTTCAGAACAGCAGGCTGTTCTGCTCAGCGTACGAGCCTGAAGTGAGTGGCAAGGGCTAAGGGGACAGTCCCAAGGCATCTAGCTTTCCTGCTAGCAATGCCATTTCTACCCTGCTGTGGAAAACATTGTCCTTTGCCCTTCTGCTCCGAGAGGCAGAGAGCACCTCGGCAGACGCAGTGCAGAGGGAAAGGACACAGTATCCGAGGGAGCGTGACGCCACTTAGGCGGGCAAAGCAGAAAGGTGCCGCCCGGCACTGGCTTTGACTCCCTGAGCTTCCTTGCTAGGACAGCAGCTGCCGAAAGCTGGCAACTAGGCTGCCAGAGTGCAGAATGTAGGCGGTCTGGCACGCCTGCTTGCCGAAAGCCAGGATCAGCGAGACAGCGTGCTAGGCTCTGTTTCACAGCACCTTGGAGAACACGCCCTTGAAGAATGCCGTCTCTGTTCCGCAAAAGCTCTGCCACAGTGAAGGTGGAAGAAGCAGCCTGTGGCCACGGGCAGAGCTGGTCAACAGCTGCGCCTAACTTTCCCAAGCTGCGAGAGCATTCTCAGCCGAGTTCTGCTTTGACAGAGCTATTGCTGAACTTTTGCAGTCCCGGAGGCTGCTGAAACCAAGGCTGTGTTCTGCCTCTTCATTCTTGCCTTCCTGTGCTCCAGCGAGAAGTGAAGCTCTGGCACGGCATTCAGCTTTGCCGCCTCTCTGCACGGAAAGCACTAGACAGAACTAGTGTGCTTCGTGCATGCTCTCTCCTCGCTTTTATGGTCACTGCGCTGCTTTTTGCTTGGCAGCGTTCCAAGGGTCCACGGCATACCTCTTGCACAGCGAGAGGTGGCCGGCGAGGAATACTTGCTGGCTTAAGTCGTTCCATGCTCAAGGCATTCATCGGAGCAACACCATGGGGGAAAAGAGGGGGGAACATTGCAGGACAAATTTCTATGCTGGAACATGATTGTCTGCGAGACAGCTCTCCGCAGCGCTAGTATTTGGCCAGGCTGAAATCAGCGCCACGGGAAGCCAATCTGACAAGCGGAGTGCAACGAGCACGGCGATATGGGGCCACTTGGCAGGTGGCCGAAGAAAGACGGCTGCCCCGCGAATGGGGTGCCAGACGGCAAGTTTCAGCAGGGCGTTGCGGGCGAGCTTAATGTGTAGCCGCAGTTGTTCTAGGCGAGATTGTAGCCGAGAAGCTTTCCGTCTCCATTCACGAGACAAGAAAAGCAGAACGCAATGGTCTAGAGGGTTGAGAAGAAAAGTGCTCGTAGCGAGCTCGTTGCGGCAGAAGCGAAAGCCAGGAGCAGCGTGCTCGCTGCGAGAAGTAGACGGCGCTTCGCCTCCTTGGGAAGGAAATGGCGTCTGGGCACGAACGGCAGCCAGCGAAGCTTCAGAACAGCAGGCTGTTCTGCTCAGCGTACGAGCCTGAAGTGAGTGGCAAGGGCTAAGGGGACAGTCCCAAGGCATCTAGCTTTCCTGCTAGCAATGCCATTTCTACCCTGCTGTGGAAAACATTGTCCTTTGCCCTTCTGCTCCGAGAGGCAGAGAGCACCTCGGCAGACGCAGTGCAGAGGGAAAGGACACAGTATCCGAGGGAGCGTGACGCCGCTTAGGCGGGCAAAGCAGAAAGGTGCCGCCCGGCACTGGCTTTGACTCCCTGAGCTTCCTTGCTAGGACAGCAGCTGCCGAAAGCTGGCAACTAGGCTGCCAGAGTGCAGAATGTAGGCGGTCTGGCACGCCTGCTTGCCGAAAGCCAGGATCAGCGAGACAGCGTGCTAGGCTCTGTTTCACAGCACCCTGGAGAACACGCCCTTGAAGAATGCCCTCTCTGCTCCGCAAAAGCTCTGCCACAGTGAAGGTGGAAGAAGCAGCCTGTGGCCACGGGCAGAGCTGGTCAACAGCTGCGCCTAACTTTCCCAAGCTGCGAGAGCATTCTCAGCCGAGTTCTGCTTTGACAGAGCTATTGCTGAACTTTTGCAGTCCCGGAGGCTGCTGAAACCAAGGCTGTGTTCTGCCTCTTCATTCTTGCCTTCCTGTGCTCCAGCGAGAAGTGAAGCTCTGGCACGGCATTCAGCTTTGCCGCCTCTCTGCACGGAAAGCACTAGACAGAACTAGTGTGCTTCGTGCATGCTCTCTCCTCGCTTTTATGGTCACTGCGCTGCTTTTTGCTTGGCAGCGTTCCAAGGGTCCACGGCATACCTCTTGCACAGCGATAGGTGGCCGGCGAGGAATACTTGCTGGCTTAAGTCGTTCCATGCTCAAGGCATTCATCAGAGCAACACCATGGGGGAAAAGAGGGGGGAACATTGCAGGACAAATTTCTATGCCGGGACATTATTGTCTGCGAGACAGCTCTCCGCAGCGCTAGTATTTGGCCAGGCTGAAATCAGCGCCACGGGAAGCCAATCTGACAAGCGGAGTGCAACGAGCACGGCGATATGGGGCCACTTGGCAGGTGGCCGAAGAAAGACGGCTGCCCCGCGAATGGGGTGCCAGACGGCAAGTTTCAGCAGGGCGTTGCGGGCGAGCTTAATGTGTAGCCGCAGTTGTTCTAGGCGAGATTGTAGCCGAGAAGCTTTCCGTCTCCATTCACGAGACAAGAAAAGCAGAACGCAATGGTCTAGAGGGTTGAGAAGAAAAGTGCTCGTAGCGAGCTCGTTGCGGCAGAAGCGAAAGCCAGGAGCAGCGTGCTCGCTGCGAGAAGTAGACGGCGCTTCGCCTCCTTGGGAAGGAAATGGCGTCTGGGCACGAACGACAGCCAGCGAAGCTTCAGAACAGCAGGCTGTTCTGCTCAGCGTACGAGCCTGAAGTGAGTGGCAAGGGCTAAGGGGACAGTCCCAAGGCATCTAGCTTTCCTGCTAGCAATGCCATTTCTACCCTGCTGTGGAAAACATTGTCCTTTGCCCTTCTGCTCCGAGAGGCAGAGAGCACCTCGGCAGACGCAGTGCAGAGGGAAAGGACACAGTATCCGAGGGAGCGTGACGCCACTTAGGCGGGCAAAGCAGAAAGGTGCCGCCCGGCACTGGCTTTGACTCCCTGAGCTTCCTTGCTAGGACAGCAGCTGCCGAAAGCTGGCAACTAGGCTGCCAGAGTGCAGAATGTAGGCGGTCTGGCACGCCTGCTTGCCGAAAGCCAGGATCAGCGAGACAGCGTGCTAGGCTCTGTTTCACAGCACCTTGGAGAACACGCCCTTGAAGAATGCCGTCTCTGTTCCGCAAAAGCTCTGCCACAGTGAAGGTGGAAGGAGCAGCCTGTGGCCACGGGCAGAGCTGGTCAACAGCTGCGCCTAACTTTCCCAAGCTGCGAGAGCATTCTCAGCCGAGTTCTGCTTTGACAGAGCTATTGCTGAACTTTTGCAGTCCCGGAGGCTGCTGAAACCAAGGCTGTGTTCTGCCTCTTCATTCTTGCCTTCCTGTGCTCCAGCGAGAAGTGAAGCTCTGGCACGGCATTCAGCTTTGCCGCCTCTCTGCACGGAAAGCACTAGACAGAACTAGTGTGCTTCGTGCATGCTCTCTCCTCGCTTTTATGGTCACTGCGCTGCTTTTTGCTTGGCAGCGTTCCAAGGGTCCACGGCATACCTCTTGCACAGCGAGAGGTGGCCGGCGAGGAATACTTGCTGGCTTAAGTCGTTCCATGCTCAAGGCATTCATCGGAGCAACACCATGGGGGAAAAGAGGGGGGAACATTGCAGGACAAATTTCTATGCTGGAACATGATTGTCTGCGAGACAGCTCTCCGCAGCGCTAGTATTTGGCCAGGCTGAAATCAGCGCCACGGGAAGCCAATCTGACAAGCGGAGTGCAACGAGCACGGCGATATGGGGCCACTTGGCAGGTGGCCGAAGAAAGACGGCTGCCCCGCGAATGGGGTGCCAGACGGCAAGTTTCAGCAGGGCCTTGCGGGCGAGCTTAATGTGTAGCCGCAGTTGTTCTAGGCGAGATTGTAGCCGAGAAGCTTTCCGTCTCCATTCACGAGACAAGAAAAGCAGAACGCAATGGTCTAGAGGGTTGAGAAGAAAAGTGCTCGTAGCGAGCTCGTTGCGGCAGAAGCGAAAGCCAGGAGCAGCGTGCTCGCTGCGAGAAGTAGACGGCGCTTCGCCTCCTTGGGAAGGAAATGGCGTCTGGGCACGAACGGCAGCCAGCGAAGCTTCAGAACAGCAGGCTGTTCTGCTCAGCGTACGAGCCTGAAGTGAGTGGCAAGGGCTAAGGGGACAGTCCCAAGGCATCTAGCTTTCCTGCTAGCAATGCCATTTCTACCCTGCTGTGGAAAACATTGTCCTTTGCCCTTCTGCTCCGAGAGGCAGAGAGCACCTCGGCAGACGCAGTGCAGAGGGAAAGGACACAGTATCCGAGGGAGCGTGACGCCACTTAGGCGGGCAAAGCAGAAAGGTGCCGCCCGGCACTGGCTTTGACTCCCTGAGCTTCCTTGCTAGGACAGCAGCTGCCGAAAGCTGGCAACTAGGCTGCCAGAGTGCAGAATGTAGGCGGTCTGGCACGCCTGCTTGCCGAAAGCCAGGATCAGCGAGACAGCGTGCTAGGCTCTGTTTCACAGCACCCTGGAGAACACGCCCTTGAAGAATGCCCTCTCTGCTCCGCAAAAGCTCTGCCACAGTGAAGGTGGAAGAAGCAGCCTGTGGCCACGGGCAGAGCTGGTCAACAGCTGCGCCTAACTTTCCCAAGCTGCGAGAGCATTCTCAGCCGAGTTCTGCTTTGACAGAGCTATTGCTGAACTTTTGCAGTCCCGGAGGCTGCTGAAACCAAGGCTGTGTTCTGCCTCTTCATTCTTGCCTTCCTGTGCTCCAGCGAGAAGTGAAGCTCTGGCACGGCATTCAGCTTTGCCGCCTCTCTGCACGGAAAGCACTAGACAGAACTAGTGTGCTTCGTGCATGCTCTCTCCTCGCTTTTATGGTCACTGCGCTGCTTTTTGCTTGGCAGCGTTCCAAGGGTCCACGGCATACCTCTTGCACAGCGAGAGGTGGCCGGCGAGGAATACTTGCTGGCTTAAGTCGTTCCATGCTCAAGGCATTCATCAGAGCAACACCATGGGGGAAAAGAGGGGGGAACATTGCAGGACAAATTTCTATGCCGGGACATTATTGTCTGCGAGACAGCTCTCCGCAGCGCTAGTATTTGGCCAGGCTGAAATCAGCGCCACGGGAAGCCAATCTGACAAGCGGAGTGCAACGAGCACGGCGATATGGGGCCACTTGGCAGGTGGCCGAAGAAAGACGGCTGCCCCGCGAATGGGGTGCCAGAAGGCAAGTTTCAGCAGGGCGTTGCGGGCGAGCTTAATGTGTAGCCGCAGTTGTTCTAGGCGAGATTGTAGCCGAGAAGCTTTCCGTCTCCATTCACGAGACAAGAAAAGCAGAACGCAATGGTCTAGAGGGTTGAGAAGAAAAGTGCTCGTAGCGAGCTCGTTGCGGCAGAAGCGAAAGCCAGGAGCAGCGTGCTCGCTGCGAGAAGTAGACGGCGCTTCGCCTCCTTGGGAAGGAAATGGCGTCTGGGCACGAACGGCAGCCAGCGAAGCTTCAGAACAGCAGGCTGTTCTGCTCAGCGTACGAGCCTGAAGTGAGTGGCAAGGGCTAAGGGGACAGTCCCAAGGCATCTAGCTTTCCTGCTAGCAATGCCATTTCTACCCTGCTGTGGAAAACATTGTCCTTTGCCCTTCTGCTCCGAGAGGCAGAGAGCACCTCGGCAGACGCAGTGCAGAGGGAAAGGACACAGTATCCGAGGGAGCGTGACGCCACTTAGGCGGGCAAAGCAGAAAGGTGCCGCCCGGCACTGGCTTTGACTCCCTGAGCTTCCTTGCTAGGACAGCAGCTGCCGAAAGCTGGCAACTAGGCTGCCAGAGTGCAGAATGTAGGCGGTCTGGCACGCCTGCTTGCCGAAAGCCAGGATCAGCGAGACAGCGTGCTAGGCTCTGTTTCACAGCACCTTGGAGAACACGCCCTTGAAGAATGCCGTCTCTGTTCCGCAAAAGCTCTGCCACAGTGAAGGTGGAAGAAGCAGCCTGTGGCCACGGGCAGAGCTGGTCAACAGCTGCGCCTAACTTTCCCAAGCTGCGAGAGCATTCTCAGCCGAGTTCTGCTTTGACAGAGCTATTGCTGAACTTTTGCAGTCCCGGAGGCTGCTGAAACCAAGGCTGTGTTCTGCCTCTTCATTCTTGCCTTCCTGTGCTCCAGCGAGAAGTGAAGCTCTGGCACGGCATTCAGCTTTGCCGCCTCTCTGCACGGAAAGCACTAGACAGAACTAGTGTGCTTCGTGCATGCTCTCTCCTCGCTTTTATGGTCACTGCTCTGCTTTTTGCTTGGCAGCGTTCCAAGGGTCCACGGCATACCTCTTGCACAGCGAGAGGTGGCCGGCGAGGAATACTTGCTGGCTTAAGTCGTTCCATGCTCAAGGCATTCATCAGAGCAACACCATGGGGGAAAAGAGGGGGGAACATTGCAGGACAAATTTCTATGCCGGGACATTATTGTCTGCGAGACAGCTCTCCGCAGCGCTAGTATTTGGCCAGGCTGAAATCAGCGCCACGGGAAGCCAATCTGACAAGCGGAGTGCAACGAGCACGGCGATATGGGGCCACTTGGCAGGTGGCCGAAGAAAGACGGCTGCCCCGCGAATGGGGTGCCAGACGGCAAGTTTCAGCAGGGCGTTGCGGGCGAGCTTAATGTGTAGCCGCAGTTGTTCTAGGCGAGATTGTAGCCGAGAAGCTTTCCGTCTCCATTCACGAGACAAGAAAAGCAGAACGCAATGGTCTAGAGGGTTGAGAAGAAAAGTGCTCGTAGCGAGCTCGTTGCGGCAGAAGCGAAAGCCAGGAGCAGCGTGCTCGCTGCGAGAAGTAGACGGCGCTTCGCCTCCTTGGGAAGGAAATGGCGTCTGGGCACGAACGACAGCCAGCGAAGCTTCAGAACAGCAGGCTGTTCTGCTCAGCGTACGAGCCTGAAGTGAGTGGCAAGGGCTAAGGGGACAGTCCCAAGGCATCTAGCTTTCCTGCTAGCAATGCCATTTCTACCCTGCTGTGGAAAACATTGTCCTTTGCCCTTCTGCTCCGAGAGGCAGAGAGCACCTCGGCAGACGCAGTGCAGAGGGAAAGGACACAGTATCCGAGGGAGCGTGACGCCACTTAGGCGGGCAAAGCAGAAAGGTGCCGCCCGGCACTGGCTTTGACTCCCTGAGCTTCCTTGCTAGGACAGCAGCTGCCGAAAGCTGGCAACTAGGCTGCCAGAGTGCAGAATGTAGGCGGTCTGGCACGCCTGCTTGCCGAAAGCCAGGATCAGCGAGACAGCGTGCTAGGCTCTGTTTCACAGCACCCTGGAGAACACGCCCTTGAAGAATGCCCTCTCTGCTCCGCAAAAGCTCTGCCACAGTGAAGGTGGAAGAAGCAGCCTGTGGCCACGGGCAGAGCTGGTCAACAGCTGCGCCTAACTTTCCCAAGCTGCGAGAGCATTCTCAGCCGAGTTCTGCTTTGACAGAGCTATTGCTGAACTTTTGCAGTCCCGGAGGCTGCTGAAACCAAGGCTGTGTTCTGCCTCTTCATTCTTGCCTTCCTGTGCTCCAGCGAGAAGTGAAGCTCTGGCACGGCATTCAGCTTTGCCGCCTCTCTGCACGGAAAGCACTAGACAGAACTAGTGTGCTTCGTGCATGCTCTCTCCTCGCTTTTATGGTCACTGCGCTGCTTTTTGCTTGGCAGCGTTCCAAGGGTCCACGGCATACCTCTTGCACAGCGATAGGTGGCCGGCGAGGAATACTTGCTGGCTTAAGTCGTTCCATGCTCAAGGCATTCATCAGAGCAACACCATGGGGGAAAAGAGGGGGGAACATTGCAGGACAAATTTCTATGCCGGGACATTATTGTCTGCGAGACAGCTCTCCGCAGCGCTAGTATTTGGCCAGGCTGAAATCAGCGCCACGGGAAGCCAATCTGACAAGCGGAGTGCAACGAGCACGGCGATATGGGGCCACTTGGCAGGTGGCCGAAGAAAGACGGCTGCCCCGCGAATGGGGTGCCAGACGGCAAGTTTCAGCAGGGCGTTGCGGGCGAGCTTAATGTGTAGCCGCAGTTGTTCTAGGCGAGATTGTAGCCGAGAAGCTTTCCGTCTCCATTCACGAGACAAGAAAAGCAGAACGCAATGGTCTAGAGGGTTGAGAAGAAAAGTGCTCGTAGCGAGCTCGTTGCGGCAGAAGCGAAAGCCAGGAGCAGCGTGCTCGCTGCGAGAAGTAGACGGCGCTTCGCCTCCTTGGGAAGGAAATGGCGTCTGGGCACGAACGACAGCCAGCGAAGCTTCAGAACAGCAGGCTGTTCTGCTCAGCGTACGAGCCTGAAGTGAGTGGCAAGGGCTAAGGGGACAGTCCCAAGGCATCTAGCTTTCCTGCTAGCAATGCCATTTCTACCCTGCTGTGGAAAACATTGTCCTTTGCCCTTCTGCTCCGAGAGGCAGAGAGCACCTCGGCAGACGCAGTGCAGAGGGAAAGGACACAGTATCCGAGGGAGCGTGACGCCACTTAGGCGGGCAAAGCAGAAAGGTGCCGCCCGGCACTGGCTTTGACTCCCTGAGCTTCCTTGCTAGGACAGCAGCTGCCGAAAGCTGGCAACTAGGCTGCCAGAGTGCAGAATGTAGGCGGTCTGGCACGCCTGCTTGCCGAAAGCCAGGATCAGCGAGACAGCGTGCTAGGCTCTGTTTCACAGCACCTTGGAGAACACGCCCTTGAAGAATGCCGTCTCTGTTCCGCAAAAGCTCTGCCACAGTGAAGGTGGAAGAAGCAGCCTGTGGCCACGGGCAGAGCTGGTCAACAGCTGCGCCTAACTTTCCCAAGCTGCGAGAGCATTCTCAGCCGAGTTCTGCTTTGACAGAGCTATTGCTGAACTTTTGCAGTCCCGGAGGCTGCTGAAACCAAGGCTGTGTTCTGCCTCTTCATTCTTGCCTTCGTGTGCTCCAGCGAGAAGTGAAGCTCTGGCACGGCATTCAGCTTTGCCGCCTCTCTGCACGGAAAGCACTAGACAGAACTAGTGTGCTTCGTGCATGCTCTCTCCTCGCTTTTATGGTCACTGCGCTGCTTTTTGCTTGGCAGCGTTCCAAGGGTCCACGGCATACCTCTTGCACAGCGAGAGGTGGCCGGCGAGGAATACTTGCTGGCTTAAGTCGTTCCATGCTCAAGGCATTCATCGGAGCAACACCATGGGGGAAAAGAGGGGGGAACATTGCAGGACAAATTTCTATGCTGGAACATGATTGTCTGCGAGACAGCTCTCCGCAGCGCTAGTATTTGGCCAGGCTGAAATCAGCGCCACGGGAAGCCAATCTGACAAGCGGAGTGCAACGAGCACGGCGATATGGGGCCACTTGGCAGGTGGCCGAAGAAAGACGGCTGCCCCGCGAATGGGGTGCCAGAAGGCAAGTTTCAGCAGGGCGTTGCGGGCGAGCTTAATGTGTAGCCGCAGTTGTTCTAGGTGAGATTGTAGCCGAGAAGCTTTCCGTCTCCATTCACGAGACAAGAAAAGCAGAACGCAATGGTCTAGAGGGTTGAGAAGAAAAGTGCTCGTAGCGAGCTCGTTGCGGCAGAAGCGAAAGCCAGGAGCAGCGTGCTCGCTGCGAGAAGTAGACGGCGCTTCGCCTCCTTGGGAAGGAAATGGCGTCTGGGCACGAACGGCAGCCAGCGAAGCTTCAGAACAACAGGCTGTTCTGCTCAGCGTACGAGCCTGAAGTGAGTGGCAAGGGCTAAGGGGACAGTCCCAAGGCATCTAGCTTTCCTGCTAGCAATGCCATTTCTACCCTGCTGTGGAAAACATTGTCCTTTGCCCTTCTGCTCCGAGAGGCAGAGAGCACCTCGGCAGACGCAGTGCAGAGGGAAAGGACACAGTATCCGAGGGAGCGTGACGCCGCTTAGGCGGGCAAAGCAGAAAGGTGCCGCCCGGCACTGGCTTTGACTCCCTGAGCTTCCTTGCTAGGACAGCAGCTGCCGAAAGCTGGCAACTAGGCTGCCAGAGTGCAGAATGTAGGCGGTCTGGCACGCCTGCTTGCCGAAAGCCAGGATCAGCGAGACAGCGTGCTAGGCTCTGTTTCACAGCACCTTGGAGAACACGCCCTTGAAGAATGCCGTCTCTGTTCCGCAAAAGCTCTGCCACAGTGAAGGTGGAAGAAGCAGCCTGTGGCCACGGGCAGAGCTGGTCAACAGCTGCGCCTAACTTTCCCAAGCTGCGAGAGCATTCTCAGCCGAGTTCTGCTTTGACAGAGCTATTGCTGAACTTTTGCAGTCCCGGAGGCTGCTGAAACCAAGGCTGTGTTCTGCCTCTTCATTCTTGCCTTCCTGTGCTCCAGCGAGAAGTGAAGCTCTGGCACGGCATTCAGCTTTGCCGCCTCTCTGCACGGAAAGCACTAGACAGAACTAGTGTGCTTCGTGCATGCTCTCTCCTCGCTTTTATGGTCACTGCGCTGCTTTTTGCTTGGCAGCGTTCCAAGGGTCCACGGCATACCTCTTGCACAGCGAGAGGTGGCCGGCGAGGAATACTTGCTGGCTTAAGTCGTTCCATGCTCAAGGCATTCATCGGAGCAACACCATGGGGGAAAAGAGGGGGGAACATTGCAGGACAAATTTCTATGCTGGAACATGATTGTCTGCGAGACAGCTCTCCGCAGCGCTAGTATTTGGCCAGGCTGAAATCAGCGCCACGGGAAGCCAATCTGACAAGCGGAGTGCAACGAGCACGGCGATATGGGGCCACTTGGCAGGTGGCCGAAGAAAGACGGCTGCCCCGCGAATGGGGTGCCAGACGGCAAGTTTCAGCAGGGCGTTGCGGGCGAGCTTAATGTGTAGCCGCAGTTGTTCTAGGCGAGATTGTAGCCGAGAAGCTTTCCGTCTCCATTCACGAGACAAGAAAAGCAGAACGCAATGGTCTAGAGGGTTGAGAAGAAAAGTGCTCGTAGCGAGCTCGTTGCGGCAGAAGCGAAAGCCAGGAGCAGCGTGCTCGCTGCGAGAAGTAGACGGCGCTTCGCCTCCTTGGGAAGGAAATGGCGTCTGGGCACGAACGGCAGCCAGCGAAGCTTCAGAACAGCAGGCTGTTCTGCTCAGCGTACGAGCCTGAAGTGAGTGGCAAGGGCTAAGGGGACAGTCCCAAGGCATCTAGCTTTCCTGCTAGCAATGCCATTTCTACCCTGCTGTGGAAAACATTGTCCTTTGCCCTTCTGCTCCGAGAGGCAGAGAGCACCTCGGCAGACGCAGTGCAGAGGGAAAGGACACAGTATCCGAGGGAGCGTGACGCCACTTAGGCGGGCAAAGCAGAAAGGTGCCGCCCGGCACTGGCTTTGACTCCCTGAGCTTCCTTGCTAGGACAGCAGCTGCCGAAAGCTGGCAACTAGGCTGCCAGAGTGCAGAATGTAGGCGGTCTGGCACGCCTGCTTGCCGAAAGCCAGGATCAGCGAGACAGCGTGCTAGGCTCTGTTTCACAGCACCTTGGAGAACACGCCCTTGAAGAATGCCGTCTCTGTTCCGCAAAAGCTCTGCCACAGTGAAGGTGGAAGAAGCAGCCTGTGGCCACGGGCAGAGCTGGTCAACAGCTGCGCCTAACTTTCCCAAGCTGCGAGAGCATTCTCAGCCGAGTTCTGCTTTGACAGAGCTATTGCTGAACTTTTGCAGTCCCGGAGGCTGCTGAAACCAAGGCTGTGTTCTGCCTCTTCATTCTTGCCTTCCTGTGCTCCAGCGAGAAGTGAAGCTCTGGCACGGCATTCAGCTTTGCCGCCTCTCTGCACGGAAAGCACTAGACAGAACTAGTGTGCTTCGTGCATGCTCTCTCCTCGCTTTTATGGTCACTGCGCTGCTTTTTGCTTGGCAGCGTTCCAAGGGTCCACGGCATACCTCTTGCACAGCGAGAGGTGGCCGGCGAGGAATACTTGCTGGCTTAAGTCGTTCCATGCTCAAGGCATTCATCGGAGCAACACCATGGGGGAAAAGAGGGGGGAACATTGCAGGACAAATTTCTATGCTGGAACATGATTGTCTGCGAGACAGCTCTCCGCAGCGCTAGTATTTGGCCAGGCTGAAATCAGCGCCACGGGAAGCCAATCTGACAAGCGGAGTGCAACGAGCACGGCGATATGGGGCCACTTGGCAGGTGGCCGAAGAAAGACGGCTGCCCCGCGAATGGGGTGCCAGAAGGCAAGTTTCAGCAGGGCGTTGCGGGCGAGCTTAATGTGTAGCCGCAGTTGTTCTAGGTGAGATTGTAGCCGAGAAGCTTTCCGTCTCCATTCACGAGACAAGAAAAGCAGAACGCAATGGTCTAGAGGGTTGAGAAGAAAAGTGCTCGTAGCGAGCTCGTTGCGGCAGAAGCGAAAGCCAGGAGCAGCGTGCTCGCTGCGAGAAGTAGACGGCGCTTCGCCTCCTTGGGAAGGAAATGGCGTCTGGGCACGAACGGCAGCCAGCGAAGCTTCAGAACAGCAGGCTGTTCTGCTCAGCGTACGAGCCTGAAGTGAGTGGCAAGGGCTAAGGGGACAGTCCCAAGGCATCTAGCTTTCCTGCTAGCAATGCCATTTCTACCCTGCTGTGGAAAACATTGTCCTTTGCCCTTCTGCTCCGAGAGGCAGAGAGCACCTCGGCAGACGCAGTGCAGAGGGAAAGGACACAGTATCCGAGGGAGCGTGACGCCACTTAGGCGGGCAAAGCAGAAAGGTGCCGCCCGGCACTGGCTTTGACTCCCTGAGCTTCCTTGCTAGGACAGCAGCTGCCGAAAGCTGGCAACTAGGCTGCCAGAGTGCAGAATGTAGGCGGTCTGGCACGCCTGCTTGCCGAAAGCCAGGATCAGCGAGACAGCGTGCTAGGCTCTGTTTCACAGCACCTTGGAGAACACGCCCTTGAAGAATGCCGTCTCTGTTCCGCAAAAGCTCTGCCACAGTGAAGGTGGAAGAAGCAGCCTGTGGCCACGGGCAGAGCTGGTCAACAGCTGCGCCTAACTTTCCCAAGCTGCGAGAGCATTCTCAGCCGAGTTCTGCTTTGACAGAGCTATTGCTGAACTTTTGCAGTCCCGGAGGCTGCTGAAACCAAGGCTGTGTTCTGCCTCTTCATTCTTGCCTTCCTGTGCTCCAGCGAGAAGTGAAGCTCTGGCACGGCATTCAGCTTTGCCGCCTCTCTGCACGGAAAGCACTAGACAGAACTAGTGTGCTTCGTGCATGCTCTCTCCTCGCTTTTATGGTCACTGCTCTGCTTTTTGCTTGGCAGCGTTCCAAGGGTCCACGGCATACCTCTTGCACAGCGAGAGGTGGCCGGCGAGGAATACTTGCTGGCTTAAGTCGTTCCATGCTCAAGGCATTCATCGGAGCAACACCATGGGGGAAAAGAGGGGGGAACATTGCAGGACAAATTTCTATGCTGGAACATGATTGTCTGCGAGACAGCTCTCCGCAGCGCTAGTATTTGGCCAGGCTGAAATCAGCGCCACGGGAAGCCAATCTGACAAGCGGAGTGCAACGAGCACGGCGATATGGGGCCACTTGGCAGGTGGCCGAAGAAAGACGGCTGCCCCGCGAATGGGGTGCCAGAAGGCAAGTTTCAGCAGGGCGTTCCGGGCGAGCTTAATGTGTAGCCGCAGTTGTTCTAGGCGAGATTGTAGCCGAGAAGCTTTCCGTCTCCATTCACGAGACAAGAAAAGCAGAACGCAATGGTCTAGAGGGTTGAGAAGAAAAGTGCTCGTAGCGAGCTCGTTGCGGCAGAAGCGAAAGCCAGGAGCAGCGTGCTCGCTGCGAGAAGTAGACGGCGCTTCGCCTCCTTGGGAAGGAAATGGCGTCTGGGCACGAACGGCAGCCAGCGAAGCTTCAGAACAGCAGGCTGTTCTGCTCAGCGTACGAGCCTGAAGTGAGTGGCAAGGGCTAAGGGGACAGTCCCAAGGCATCTAGCTTTCCTGCTAGCAATGCCATTTCTACCCTGCTGTGGAAAACATTGTCCTTTGCCCTTCTGCTCCGAGAGGCAGAGAGCACCTCGGCAGACGCAGTGCAGAGGGAAAGGACACAGTATCCGAGGGAGCGTGACGCCACTTAGGCGGGCAAAGCAGAAAGGTGCCGCCCGGCACTGGCTTTGACTCCCTGAGCTTCCTTGCTAGGACAGCAGCTGCCGAAAGCTGGCAACTAGGCTGCCAGAGTGCAGAATGTAGGCGGTCTGGCACGCCTGCTTGCCGAAAGCCAGGATCAGCGAGACAGCGTGCTAGGCTCTGTTTCACAGCACCTTGGAGAACACGCCCTTGAAGAATGCCGTCTCTGTTCCGCAAAAGCTCTGCCACAGTGAAGGTGGAAGAAGCAGCCTGTGGCCACGGGCAGAGCTGGTCAACAGCTGCGCCTAACTTTCCCAAGCTGCGAGAGCATTCTCAGCCGAGTTCTGCTTTGACAGAGCTATTGCTGAACTTTTGCAGTCCCGGAGGCTGCTGAAACCAAGGCTGTGTTCTGCCTCTTCATTCTTGCCTTCCTGTGCTCCAGCGAGAAGTGAAGCTCTGGCACGGCATTCAGCTTTGCCGCCTCTCTGCACGGAAAGCACTAGACAGAACTAGTGTGCTTCGTGCATGCTCTCTCCTCGCTTTTATGGTCACTGCGCTGCTTTTTGCTTGGCAGCGTTCCAAGGGTCCACGGCATACCTCTTGCACAGCGAGAGGTGGCCGGCGAGGAATACTTGCTGGCTTAAGTCGTTCCATGCTCAAGGCATTCATCGGAGCAACACCATGGGGGAAAAGAGGGGGGAACATTGCAGGACAAATTTCTATGCTGGAACATGATTGTCTGCGAGACAGCTCTCCGCAGCGCTAGTATTTGGCCAGGCTGAAATCAGCGCCACGGGAAGCCAATCTGACAAGCGGAGTGCAACGAGCACGGCGATATGGGGCCACTTGGCAGGTGGCCGAAGAAAGACGGCTGCCCCGCGAATGGGGTGCCAGAAGGCAAGTTTCAGCAGGGCGTTGCGGGCGAGCTTAATGTGTAGCCGCAGTTGTTCTAGGCGAGATTGTAGCCGAGAAGCTTTCCGTCTCCATTCACGAGACAAGAAAAGCAGAACGCAATGGTCTAGAGGGTTGAGAAGAAAAGTGCTCGTAGCGAGCTCGTTGCGGCAGAAGCGAAAGCCAGGAGCAGCGTGCTCGCTGCGAGAAGTAGACGGCGCTTCGCCTCCTTGGGAAGGAAATGGCGTCTGGGCACGAACGGCAGCCAGCGAAGCTTCAGAACAGCAGGCTGTTCTGCTCAGCGTACGAGCCTGAAGTGAGTGGCAAGGGCTAAGGGGACAGTCCCAAGGCATCTAGCTTTCCTGCTAGCAATGCCATTTCTACCCTGCTGTGGAAAACATTGTCCTTTGCCCTTCTGCTCCGAGAGGCAGAGAGCACCTCGGCAGACGCAGTGCAGAGGGAAAGGACACAGTATCCGAGGGAGCGTGACGCCACTTAGGCGGGCAAAGCAGAAAGGTGCCGCCCGGCACTGGCTTTGACTCCCTGAGCTTCCTTGCTAGGACAGCAGCTGCCGAAAGCTGGCAACTAGGCTGCCAGAGTGCAGAATGTAGGCGGTCTGGCACGCCTGCTTGCCGAAAGCCAGGATCAGCGAGACAGCGTGCTAGGCTCTGTTTCACAGCACCTTGGAGAACACGCCCTTGAAGAATGCCGTCTCTGTTCCGCAAAAGCTCTGCCACAGTGAAGGTGGAAGAAGCAGCCTGTGGCCACGGGCAGAGCTGGTCAACAGCTGCGCCTAACTTTCCCAAGCTGCGAGAGCATTCTCAGCCGAGTTCTGCTTTGACAGAGCTATTGCTGAACTTTTGCAGTCCCGGAGGCTGCTGAAACCAAGGCTGTGTTCTGCCTCTTCATTCTTGCCTTCCTGTGCTCCAGCGAGAAGTGAAGCTCTGGCACGGCATTCAGCTTTGCCGCCTCTCTGCACGGAAAGCACTAGACAGAACTAGTGTGCTTCGTGCATGCTCTCTCCTCGCTTTTATG
Source organism: Cinclus cinclus (assembly GCF_963662255.1). Taxonomy (NCBI): domain Eukaryota; kingdom Metazoa; phylum Chordata; class Aves; order Passeriformes; family Cinclidae; genus Cinclus; species Cinclus cinclus. The sequence continues at coordinate 397,342 of NW_026912235.1, read as the reverse complement.
GTCACTGCGCTGCTTTTTGCTTGGCAGCGTTCAAAGGGTCCACGGCATACCTCTTGCACAGCGAGAGGTGGCCGGCGAGGAATACTTGCTGGCTTAAGTCGTTCCATGCTCAAGGCATTCATCGGAGCAACACCATGGGGGAAAAGAGGGGGAAACATTGCAGGACAAATTTCTATGCTGGAACATGATTGTCTGCGAGACAGCTCTCCGCAGCGCTAGTATTTGGCCAGGCTGAAATCAGCGCCACGGGAAGCCAATCTGACAAGCGGAGTGCAACGAACGCGGCGATATGGGGCCACTTGGCAGGTGGCCGAAGAAAGACGGCTGCCCCGCGAATGGGGTGCCAGACGGCAAGTTTCAGCAGGGCGTTCCGGGCGAGCTTAATGTGTAGCCGCAGTTGTTCTAGGCGAGATTGTAGCCGAGAAGCTTTCCGTCTCCATTCACGAGACAAGAAAAGCAGAACGCAATGGTCTAGAGGGTTGAGAAGAAAAGTGCTCGTAGCGAGCTCGTTGCGGCAGAAGCGAAAGCCAGGAGCAGCGTGCTCGCTGCGAGAAGTAGACGGCGCTTCGCCTCCTTGGGAAGGAAATGGCGTCTGGGCACGAACGGCAGCCAGCGAAGCTTCAGAACAGCAGGCTGTTCTGCTCAGCGTACGAGCCTGAAGTGAGTGGCAAGGGCTAAGGGGACAGTCCCAAGGCATCTAGCTTTCCTGCTAGCAATGCCATTTCTACCCTGCTGTGGAAAACATTGTCCTTTGCCCTTCTGCTCCGAGAGGCAGAGAGCACCTCGGCAGACGCAGTGCAGAGGGAAAGGACACAGTATCCGAGGGAGCGTGACGCCGCTTAGGCGGGCAAAGCAGAAAGGTGCCGCCCGGCACTGGCTTTGACTCCCTGAGCTTCCTTGCTAGGACAGCAGCCGCCGAAAGCTGGCAACTAGGCTGCCAGAGTGCAGAATGTCGGCGGTCTGGCACGCCTGCTTGCCGAAAGCCAGGATCAGCGAGACAGCGTGCTAGGCTCTGTTTCACAGCACCTTGGAGAACACGCCCTTGAAGAATGCCGTCTCTGTTCCGCAAAAGCTCTGCCACAGTGAAGGTGGAAGAAGCAGCCTGTGGCCACGGGCAGAGCTGGTCAACAGCTGCGCCTAACTTTCCCAAGCTGCGAGAGCATTCTCAGCCGAGTTCTGCTTTGACAGAGCTATTGCTGAACTTTTGCAGTCCCGGAGGCTGCTGAAACCAAGGCTGTGTTCTGCCTCTTCATTCTTGCCTTCCTGTGCTCCAGCGAGAAGTGAAGCTCTGGCACGGCATTCAGCTTTGCCGCCTCTCTGCACGGAAAGCACTAGACAGAACTAGTGTGCTTCGTGCATGCTCTCTCCTCGCTTTTATGGTCACTGCGCTGCTTTTTGCTTGGCAGCGTTCCAAGGGTCCACGGCATACCTCTTGCACAGCGAGAGGTGGCCGGCGAGGAATACTTGCTGGCTTAAGTCGTTCCATGCTCAAGGCATTCATCGGAGCAACACCATGGGGGAAAAGAGGGGGGAACATTGCAGGACAAATTTCTATGCTGGAACATGATTGTCTGCGAGACAGCTCTCCGCAGCGCTAGTATTTGGCCAGGCTGAAATCAGCGCCACGGGAAGCCAATCTGACAAGCGGAGTGCAACGAGCACGGCGATATGGGGCCACTTGGCAGGTGGCCGAAGAAAGACGGCTGCCCCGCGAATGGGGTGCCAGAAGGCAAGTTTCAGCAGGGCGTTGCGGGCGAGCTTAATGTGTAGCCGCAGTTGTTCTAGGTGAGATTGTAGCCGAGAAGCTTTCCGTCTCCATTCACGAGACAAGAAAAGTAGAACGCAATGGTCTAGAGGGTTGAGAAGAAAAGTGCTCGTAGCGAGCTCGTTGCGGCAGAAGCGAAAGCCAGGAGCAGCGTGCTCGCTGCGAGAAGTAGACGGCGCTTCGCCTCCTTGGGAAGGAAATGGCGTCTGGGCACGAACGGCAGCCAGCGAAGCTTCAGAACAACAGGCTGTTCTGCTCAGCGTACGAGCCTGAAGTGAGTGGCAAGGGCTAAGGGGACAGTCCCAAGGCATCTAGCTTTCCTGCTAGCAATGCCATTTCTACCCTGCTGTGGAAAACATTGTCCTTTGCCCTTCTGCTCCGAGAGGCAGAGAGCACCTCGGCAGACGCAGTGCAGAGGGAAAGGACACAGTATCCGAGGGAGCGTGACGCCGCTTAGGCGGGCAAAGCAGAAAGGTGCCGCCCGGCACTGGCTTTGACTCCCTGAGCTTCCTTGCTAGGACAGCAGCTGCCGAAAGCTGGCAACTAGGCTGCCAGAGTGCAGAATGTAGGCGGTCTGGCACGCCTGCTTGCCGAAAGCCAGGATCAGCGAGACAGCGTGCTAGGCTCTGTTTCACAGCACCTTGGAGAACACGCCCTTGAAGAATGCCGTCTCTGTTCCGCAAAAGCTCTGCCACAGTGAAGGTGGAAGAAGCAGCCTGTGGCCACGGGCAGAGCTGGTCAACAGCTGCGCCTAACTTTCCCAAGCTGCGAGAGCATTCTCAGCCGAGTTCTGCTTTGACAGAGCTATTGCTGAACTTTTGCAGTCCCGGAGGCTGCTGAAACCAAGGCTGTGTTCTGCCTCTTCATTCTTGCCTTCCTGTGCTCCAGCGAGAAGTGAAGCTCTGGCACGGCATTCAGCTTTGCCGCCTCTCTGCACGGAAAGCACTAGACAGAACTAGTGTGCTTCGTGCATGCTCTCTCCTCGCTTTTATGGTCACTGCGCTGCTTTTTGCTTGGCAGCGTTCCAAGGGTCCACGGCATACCTCTTGCACAGCGAGAGGTGGCCGGCGAGGAATACTTGCTGGCTTAAGTCGTTCCATGCTCAAGGCATTCATCGGAGCAACACCATGGGGGAAAAGAGGGGGGAACATTGCAGGACAAATTTCTATGCTGGAACATGATTGTCTGCGAGACAGCTCTCCGCAGCGCTAGTATTTGGCCAGGCTGAAATCAGCGCCACGGGAAGCCAATCTGACAAGCGGAGTGCAACGAGCGCGGCGATATGGGGCCACTTGGCAGGTGGCCGAAGAAAGACGGCTGCCCCGCGAATGGGGTGCCAGAAGGCAAGTTTCAGCAGGGCGTTCCGGGCGAGCTTAATGTGTAGCCGCAGTTGTTCTAGGCGAGATTGTAGCCGAGAAGCTTTCCGTCTCCATTCACGAGACAAGAAAAGCAGAACGCAATGGTCTAGAGGGTTGAGAAGAAAAGTGCTCGTAGCGAGCTCGTTGCGGCAGAAGCGAAAGCCAGGAGCAGCGTGCTCGCTGCGAGAAGTAGACGGCGCTTCGCCTCCTTGGGAAGGAAATGGCGTCTGGGCACGAACGGCAGCCAGCGAAGCTTCAGAACAGCAGGCTGTTCTGCTCAGCGTACGAGCCTGAAGTGAGTGGCAAGGGCTAAGGGGACAGTCCCAAGGCATCTAGCTTTCCTGCTAGCAATGCCATTTCTACCCTGCTGTGGAAAACATTGTCCTTTGCCCTTCTGCTCCGAGAGGCAGAGAGCACCTCGGCAGACGCAGTGCAGAGGGAAAGGACACAGTATCCGAGGGAGCGTGACGCCACTTAGGCGGGCAAAGCAGAAAGGTGCCGCCCTGCACTGGCTTTGACTCCCTGAGCTTCCTTGCTAGGACAGCAGCTGCCGAAAGCTGGCAACTAGGCTGCCAGAGTGCAGAATGTAGGCGGTCTGGCACGCCTGCTTGCCGAAAGCCAGGATCAGCGAGACAGCGTGCTAGGCTCTGTTTCACAGCACCTTGGAGAACACGCCCTTGAAGAATGCCGTCTCTGTTCCGCAAAAGCTCTGCCACAGTGAAGGTGGAAGAAGCAGCCTGTGGCCACGGGCAGAGCTGGTCAACAGCTGCGCCTAACTTTCCCAAGCTGCGAGAGCATTCTCAGCCGAGTTCTGCTTTGACAGAGCTATTGCTGAACTTTTGCAGTCCCGGAGGCTGCTGAAACCAAGGCTGTGTTCTGCCTCTTCATTCTTGCCTTCCTGTGCTCCAGCGAGAAGTGAAGCTCTGGCACGGCATTCAGCTTTGCCGCCTCTCTGCACGGAAAGCACTAGACAGAACTAGTGTGCTTCGTGCATGCTCTCTCCTCGCTTTTATGGTCACTGCGCTGCTTTTTGCTTGGCAGCGTTCCAAGGGTCCACGGCATACCTCTTGCACAGCGAGAGGTGGCCGGCGAGGAATACTTGCTGTCTTAAGTCGTTCCATGCTCAAGGCATTCATCGGAGCAACACCATGGGGGAAAAGAGGGGGGAACATTGCAGGACAAATTTCTATGCTGGAACATGATTGTCTGCGAGACAGCTCTCCGCAGCGCTAGTATTTGGCCAGGCTGAAATCAGCGCCACGGGAAGCCAATCTGACAAGCGGAGTGCAACGAGCGCGGCGATATGGGGCCACTTGGCAGGTGGCCGAAGAAAGACGGCTGCCCCGCGAATGGGGTGCCAGACGGCAAGTTTCAGCAGGGCGTTGCGGGCGAGCTTAATGTGTAGCCGCAGTTGTTCTAGGCGAGATTGTAGCCGAGAAGCTTTCCGTCTCCATTCACGAGACAAGAAAAGCAGAACGCAATGGTCTAGAGGGTTGAGAAGAAAAGTGCTCGTAGCGAGCTCGTTGCGGCAGAAGCGAAAGCCAGGAGCAGCGTGCTCGCTGCGAGAAGTAGACGGCGCTTCGCCTCCTTGGGAAGGAAATGGCGTCTGGGCACGAACGGCAGCCAGCGAAGCTTCAGAACAGCAGGCTGTTCTGCTCAGCGTACGAGCCTGAAGTGAGTGGCAAGGGCTAAGGGGACAGTCCCAAGGCATCTAGCTTTCCTGCTAGCAATGCCATTTCTACCCTGCTGTGGAAAACATTGTCCTTTGCCCTTCTGCTCCGAGAGGCAGAGAGCACCTCGGCAGACGCAGTGCAGAGGGAAAGGACACAGTATCCGAGGGAGCGTGACGCCACTTAGGCGGGCAAAGCAGAAAGGTGCCGCCCGGCACTGGCTTTGACTCCCTGAGCTTCCTTGCTAGGACAGCAGCTGCCGAAAGCTGGCAACTAGGCTGCCAGAGTGCAGAATGTAGGCGGTCTGGCACGCCTGCTTGCCGAAAGCCAGGATCAGCGAGACAGCGTGCTAGGCTCTGTTTCACAGCACCTTGGAGAACACGCCCTTGAAGAATGCCGTCTCTGTTCCGCAAAAGCTCTGCCACAGTGAAGGTGGAAGAAGCAGCCTGTGGCCACGGGCAGAGCTGGTCAACAGCTGCGCCTAACTTTCCCAAGCTGCGAGAGCATTCTCAGCCGAGTTCTGCTTTGACAGAGCTATTGCTGAACTTTTGCAGTCCCGGAGGCTGCTGAAACCAAGGCTGTGTTCTGCCTCTTCATTCTTGCCTTCCTGTGCTCCAGCGAGAAGTGAAGCTCTGGCACGGCATTCAGCTTTGCCGCCTCTCTGCACGGAAAGCACTAGACAGAACTAGTGTGCTTCGTGCATGCTCTCTCCTCGCTTTTATGGTCACTGCGCTGCTTTTTGCTTGGCAGCGTTCCAAGGGTCCACGGCATACCTCTTGCACAGCGAGAGGTGGCCGGCGAGGAATACTTGCTGTCTTAAGTCGTTCCATGCTCAAGGCATTCATCGGAGCAACACCATGGGGGAAAAGAGGGGGGAACATTGCAGGACAAATTTCTATGCTGGAACATGATTGTCTGCGAGACAGCTCTCCGCAGCGCTAGTATTTGGCCAGGCTGAAATCAGCGCCACGGGAAGCCAATCTGACAAGCGGAGTGCAACGAGCACGGCGATATGGGGCCACTTGGCAGGTGGCCGAAGAAAGACGGCTGCCCCGCGAATGGGGTGCCAGAAGGCAAGTTTCAGCAGGGCGTTCCGGGCGAGCTTAATGTGTAGCCGCAGTTGTTCTAGGCGAGATTGTAGCCGAGAAGCTTTCCGTCTCCATTCACGAGACAAGAAAAGCAGAACGCAATGGTCTAGAGGGTTGAGAAGAAAAGTGCTCGTAGCGAGCTCGTTGCGGCAGAAGCGAAAGCCAGGAGCAGCGTGCTCGCTGCGAGAAGTAGACGGCGCTTCGCCTCCTTGGGAAGGAAATGGCGTCTGGGCACGAACGGCAGCCAGCGAAGCTTCAGAACAGCAGGCTGTTCTGCTCAGCGTACGAGCCTGAAGTGAGTGGCAAGGGCTAAGGGGACAGTCCCAAGGCATCTAGCTTTCCTGCTAGCAATGCCATTTCTACCCTGCTGTGGAAAACATTGTCCTTTGCCCTTCTGCTCCGAGAGGCAGAGAGCACCTCGGCAGACGCAGTGCAGAGGGAAAGGACACAGTATCCGAGGGAGCGTGACGCCACTTAGGCGGGCAAAGCAGAAAGGTGCCGCCCGGCACTGGCTTTGACTCCCTGAGCTTCCTTGCTAGGACAGCAGCTGCCGAAAGCTGGCAACTAGGCTGCCAGAGTGCAGAATGTAGGCGGTCTGGCACGCCTGCTTGCCGAAAGCCAGGATCAGCGAGACAGCGTGCTAGGCTCTGTTTCACAGCACCTTGGAGAACACGCCCTTGAAGAATGCCGTCTCTGTTCCGCAAAAGCTCTGCCACAGTGAAGGTGGAAGAAGCAGCCTGTGGCCACGGGCAGAGCTGGTCAACAGCTGCGCCTAACTTTCCCAAGCTGCGAGAGCATTCTCAGCCGAGTTCTGCTTTGACAGAGCTATTGCTGAACTTTTGCAGTCCCGGAGGCTGCTGAAACCAAGGCTGTGTTCTGCCTCTTCATTCTTGCCTTCCTGTGCTCCAGCGAGAAGTGAAGCTCTGGCACGGCATTCAGCTTTGCCGCCTCTCTGCACGGAAAGCACTAGACAGAACTAGTGTGCTTCGTGCATGCTCTCTCCTCGCTTTTATGGTCACTGCGCTGCTTTTTGCTTGGCAGCGTTCCAAGGGTCCACGGCATACCTCTTGCACAGCGAGAGGTGGCCGGCGAGGAATACTTGCTGGCTTAAGTCGTTCCATGCTCAAGGCATTCATCGGAGCAACACCATGGGGGAAAAGAGGGGGGAACATTGCAGGACAAATTTCTATGCTGGAACATGATTGTCTGCGAGACAGCTCTCCGCAGCGCTAGTATTTGGCCAGGCTGAAATCAGCGCCACGGGAAGCCAATCTGACAAGCGGAGTGCAACGAGCACGGCGATATGGGGCCACTTGGCAGGTGGCCGAAGAAAGACGGCTGCCCCGCGAATGGGGTGCCAGAAGGCAAGTTTCAGCAGGGCGTTGCGGGCGAGCTTAATGTGTAGCCGCAGTTGTTCTAGGCGAGATTGTAGCCGAGAAGCTTTCCGTCTCCATTCACGAGACAAGAAAAGCAGAACGCAATGGTCTAGAGGGTTGAGAAGAAAAGTGCTCGTAGCGAGCTCGTTGCGGCAGAAGCGAAAGCCAGGAGCAGCGTGCTCGCTGCGAGAAGTAGACGGCGCTTCGCCTCCTTGGGAAGGAAATGGCGTCTGGGCACGAACGGCAGCCAGCGAAGCTTCAGAACAGCAGGCTGTTCTGCTCAGCGTACGAGCCTGAAGTGAGTGGCAAGGGCTAAGGGGACAGTCCCAAGGCATCTAGCTTTCCTGCTAGCAATGCCATTTCTACCCTGCTGTGGAAAACATTGTCCTTTGCCCTTCTGCTCCGAGAGGCAGAGAGCACCTCGGCAGACGCAGTGCAGAGGGAAAGGACACAGTATCCGAGGGAGCGTGACGCCACTTAGGCGGGCAAAGCAGAAAGGTGCCGCCCGGCACTGGCTTTGACTCCCTGAGCTTCCTTGCTAGGACAGCAGCTGCCGAAAGCTGGCAACTAGGCTGCCAGAGTGCAGAATGTAGGCGGTCTGGCACGCCTGCTTGCCGAAAGCCAGGATCAGCGAGACAGCGTGCTAGGCTCTGTTTCACAGCACCTTGGAGAACACGCCCTTGAAGAATGCCGTCTCTGTTCCGCAAAAGCTCTGCCACAGTGAAGGTGGAAGAAGCAGCCTGTGGCCACGGGCAGAGCTGGTCAACAGCTGCGCCTAACTTTCCCAAGCTGCGAGAGCATTCTCAGCCGAGTTCTGCTTTGACAGAGCTATTGCTGAACTTTTGCAGTCCCGGAGGCTGCTGAAACCAAGGCTGTGTTCTGCCTCTTCATTCTTGCCTTCCTGTGCTCCAGCGAGAAGTGAAGCTCTGGCACGGCATTCAGCTTTGCCGCCTCTCTGCACGGAAAGCACTAGACAGAACTAGTGTGCTTCGTGCATGCTCTCTCCTCGCTTTTATGGTCACTGCGCTGCTTTTTGCTTGGCAGCGTTCCAAGGGTCCACGGCATACCTCTTGCACAGCGAGAGGTGGCCGGCGAGGAATACTTGCTGGCTTAAGTCGTTCCATGCTCAAGGCATTCATCGGAGCAACACCATGGGGGAAAAGAGGGGGGAACATTGCAGGACAAATTTCTATGCTGGAACATGATTGTCTGCGAGACAGCTCTCCGCAGCGCTAGTATTTGGCCAGGCTGAAATCAGCGCCACGGGAAGCCAATCTGACAAGCGGAGTGCAACGAGCACGGCGATATGGGGCCACTTGGCAGGTGGCCGAAGAAAGACGGCTGCCCCGCGAATGGGGTGCCAGAAGGCAAGTTTCAGCAGGGCGTTGCGGGCGAGCTTAATGTGTAGCCGCAGTTGTTCTAGGTGAGATTGTAGCCGAGAAGCTTTCCGTCTCCATTCACGAGACAAGAAAAGTAGAACGCAATGGTCTAGAGGGTTGAGAAGAAAAGTGCTCGTAGCGAGCTCGTTGCGGCAGAAGCGAAAGCCAGGAGCAGCGTGCTCGCTGCGAGAAGTAGACGGCGCTTCGCCTCCTTGGGAAGGAAATGGCGTCTGGGCACGAACGGCAGCCAGCGAAGCTTCAGAACAACAGGCTGTTCTGCTCAGCGTACGAGCCTGAAGTGAGTGGCAAGGGCTAAGGGGACAGTCCCAAGGCATCTAGCTTTCCTGCTAGCAATGCCATTTCTACCCTGCTGTGGAAAACATTGTCCTTTGCCCTTCTGCTCCGAGAGGCAGAGAGCACCTCGGCAGACGCAGTGCAGAGGGAAAGGACACAGTATCCGAGGGAGCGTGACGCCACTTAGGCGGGCAAAGCAGAAAGGTGCCGCCCGGCACTGGCTTTGACTCCCTGAGCTTCCTTGCTAGGACAGCAGCTGCCGAAAGCTGGCAACTAGGCTGCCAGAGTGCAGAATGTAGGCGGTCTGGCACGCCTGCTTGCCGAAAGCCAGGATCAGCGAGACAGCGTGCTAGGCTCTGTTTCACAGCACCTTGGAGAACACGCACTTGAAGAATGCCGTCTCTGTTCCGCAAAAGCTCTGCCACAGTGAAGGTGGAAGAAGCAGCCTGTGGCCACGGGCAGAGCTGGTCAACAGCTGCGCCTAACTTTCCCAAGCTGCGAGAGCATTCTCAGCCGAGTTCTGCTTTGACAGAGCTATTGCTGAACTTTTGCAGTCCCGGAGGCTGCTGAAACCAAGGCTGTGTTCTGCCTCTTCATTCTTGCCTTCCTGTGCTCCAGCGAGAAGTGAAGCTCTGGCACGGCATTCAGCTTTGCCGCCTCTCTGCACGGAAAGCACTAGACAGAACTAGTGTGCTTCGTGCATGCTCTCTCCTCGCTTTTATGGTCACTGCGCATCTTTTTGCTTGGCAGCGTTCCAAGGGTCCACGGCATACCTCTTGCACAGCGAGAGGTGGCCGGCGAGGAATACTTGCTGGCTTAAGTCGTTCCATGCTCAAGGCATTCATCGGAGCAACACCATGGGGGAAAAGAGGGGGGAACATTGCAGGACAAATTTCTATGCTGGAACATGATTGTCTGCGAGACAGCTCTCCGCAGCGCTAGTATTTGGCCAGGCTGAAATCAGCGCCACGGGAAGCCAATCTGACAAGCGGAATGCAACGAGCGCGGCGATATGGGGCCACTTGGCAGGTGGCCGAAGAAAGACGGCTGCCCCGCGAATGGGGTGCCAGAAGGCAAGTTTCAGCAGGGCGTTGCGGGCGAGCTTAATGTGTAGCCGCAGTTGTTCTAGGCGAGATTGTAGCCGAGAAGCTTTCCGTCTCCATTCACGAGACAAGAAAAGCAGAACGCAATGGTCTAGAGGGTTGAGAAGAAAAGTGCTCGTAGCGAGCTCGTTGCGGCAGAAGCGAAAGCCAGGAGCAGCGTGCTCGCTGCGAGAAGTAGACGGCGCTTCGCCTCCTTGGGAAGGAAATGGCGTCTGGGCACGAACGGCAGCCAGCGAAGCTTCAGAACAGCAGGCTGTTCTGCTCAGCGTACGAGCCTGAAGTGAGTGGCAAGGGCTAAGGGGACAGTCCCAAGGCATCTAGCTTTCCTGCTAGCAATGCCATTTCTACCCTGCTGTGGAAAACATTGTCCTTTGCCCTTCTGCTCCGAGAGGCAGAGAGCACCTCGGCAGACGCAGTGCAGAGGGAAAGGACACAGTATCCGAGGGAGCGTGACGCCACTTAGGCGGGCAAAGCAGAAAGGTGCCGCCCGGCACTGGCTTTGACTCCCTGAGCTTCCTTGCTAGGACAGCAGCTGCCGAAAGCTGGCAACTAGGCTGCCAGAGTGCAGAATGTAGGCGGTCTGGCACGCCTGCTTGCCGAAAGCCAGGATCAGCGAGACAGCGTGCTAGGCTCTGTTTCACAGCACCTTGGAGAACACGCCCTTGAAGAATGCCGTCTCTGTTCCGCAAAAGCTCTGCCACAGTGAAGGTGGAAGAAGCAGCCTGTGGCCACGGGCAGAGCTGGTCAACAGCTGCGCCTAACTTTCCCAAGCTGCGAGAGCATTCTCAGCCGAGTTCTGCTTTGACAGAGCTATTGCTGAACTTTTGCAGTCCCGGAGGCTGCTGAAACCAAGGCTGTGTTCTGCCTCTTCATTCTTGCCTTCCTGTGCTCCAGCGAGAAGTGAAGCTCTGGCACGGCATTCAGCTTTGCCGCCTCTCTGCACGGAAAGCACTAGACAGAACTAGTGTGCTTCGTGCATGCTCTCTCCTCGCTTTTATGGTCACTGCGCTGCTTTTTGCTTGGCAGCGTTCCAAGGGTCCACGGCATACCTCTTGCACAGCGAGAGGTGGCCGGCGAGGAATACTTGCTGTCTTAAGTCGTTCCATGCTCAAGGCATTCATCGGAGCAACACCATGGGGGAAAAGAGGGGGGAACATTGCAGGACAAATTTCTATGCTGGAACATGATTGTCTGCGAGACAGCTCTCCGCAGCGCTAGTATTTGGCCAGGCTGAAATCAGCGCCACGGGAAGCCAATCTGACAAGCGGAGTGCAACGAGCGCGGCGATATGGGGCCACTTGGCAGGTGGCCGAAGAAAGACGGCTGCCCCGCGAATGGGGTGCCAGACGGCAAGTTTCAGCAGGGCGTTGCGGGCGAGCTTAATGTGTAGCCGCAGTTGTTCTAGGCGAGATTGTAGCCGAGAAGCTTTCCGTCTCCATTCACGAGACAAGAAAAGCAGAACGCAATGGTCTAGAGGGTTGAGAAGAAAAGTGCTCGTAGCGAGCTCGTTGCGGCAGAAGCGAAAGCCAGGAGCAGCGTGCTCGCTGCGAGAAGTAGACGGCGCTTCGCCTCCTTGGGAAGGAAATGGCGTCTGGGCACGAACGGCAGCCAGCGAAGCTTCAGAACAGCAGGCTGTTCTGCTCAGCGTACGAGCCTGAAGTGAGTGGCAAGGGCTAAGGGGACAGTCCCAAGGCATCTAGCTTTCCTGCTAGCAATGCCATTTCTACCCTGCTGTGGAAAACATTGTCCTTTGCCCTTCTGCTCCGAGAGGCAGAGAGCACCTCGGCAGACGCAGTGCAGAGGGAAAGGACACAGTATCCGAGGGAGCGTGACGCCACTTAGGCGGGCAAAGCAGAAAGGTGCCGCCCGGCACTGGCTTTGACTCCCTGAGCTTCCTTGCTAGGACAGCAGCTGCCGAAAGCTGGCAACTAGGCTGCCAGAGTGCAGAATGTAGGCGGTCTGGCACGCCTGCTTGCCGAAAGCCAGGATCAGCGAGACAGCGTGCTAGGCTCTGTTTCACAGCACCTTGGAGAACACGCACTTGAAGAATGCCGTCTCTGTTCCGCAAAAGCTCTGCCACAGTGAAGGTGGAAGAAGCAGCCTGTGGCCACGGGCAGAGCTGGTCAACAGCTGCGCCTAACTTTCCCAAGCTGCGAGAGCATTCTCAGCCGAGTTCTGCTTTGACAGAGCTATTGCTGAACTTTTGCAGTCCCGGAGGCTGCTGAAAACAAGGCTGTGTTCTGCCTCTTCATTCTTGCCTTCCTGTGCTCCAGCGAGAAGTGAAGCTCTGGCACGGCATTCAGCTTTGCCGCCTCTCTGCACGGAAAGCACTAGACAGAACTAGTGTGCTTCGTGCATGCTCTCTCCTCGCTTTTATGGTCACTGCTCTGCTTTTTGCTTGGCAGCGTTCCAAGGGTCCACGGCATACCTCTTGCACAGCGAGAGGTGGCCGGCGAGGAATACTTGCTGGCTTAAGTCGTTCCATGCTCAAGGCATTCATCGGAGCAACACCATGGGGGAAAAGAGGGGGGAACATTGCAGGACAAATTTCTATGCTGGAACATGATTGTCTGCGAGACAGCTCTCCGCAGCGCTAGTATTTGGCCAGGCTGAAATCAGCGCCACGGGAAGCCAATCTGACAAGCGGAGTGCAACGAGCACGGCGATATGGGGCCACTTGGCAGGTGGCCGAAGAAAGACGGCTGCCCCGCGAATGGGGTGCCAGAAGGCAAGTTTCAGCAGGGCGTTGCGGGCGAGCTTAATGTGTAGCCGCAGTTGTTCTAGGCGAGATTGTAGCCGAGAAGCTTTCCGTCTCCATTCACGAGACAAGAAAAGCAGAACGCAATGGTCTAGAGGGTTGAGAAGAAAAGTGCTCGTAGCGAGCTCGTTGCGGCAGAAGCGAAAGCCAGGAGCAGCGTGCTCGCTGCGAGAAGTAGACGGCGCTTCGCCTCCTTGGGAAGGAAATGGCGTCTGGGCACGAACGGCAGCCAGCGAAGCTTCAGAACAGCAGGCTGTTCTGCTCAGCGTACGAGCCTGAAGTGAGTGGCAAGGGCTAAGGGGACAGTCCCAAGGCATCTAGCTTTCCTGCTAGCAATGCCATTTCTACCCTGCTGTGGAAAACATTGTCCTTTGCCCTTCTGCTCCGAGAGGCAGAGAGCACCTCGGCAGACGCAGTGCAGAGGGAAAGGACACAGTATCCGAGGGAGCGTGACGCCACTTAGGCGGGCAAAGCAGAAAGGTGCCGCCCGGCACTGGCTTTGACTCCCTGAGCTTCCTTGCTAGGACAGCAGCTGCCGAAAGCTGGCAACTAGGCTGCCAGAGTGCAGAATGTAGGCGGTCTGGCACGCCTGCTTGCCGAAAGCCAGGATCAGCGAGACAGCGTGCTAGGCTCTGTTTCACAGCACCTTGGAGAACACGCCCTTGAAGAATGCCGTCTCTGTTCCGCAAAAGCTCTGCCACAGTGAAGGTGGAAGAAGCAGCCTGTGGCCACGGGCAGAGCTGGTCAACAGCTGCGCCTAACTTTCCCAAGCTGCGAGAGCATTCTCAGCCGAGTTCTGCTTTGACAGAGCTATTGCTGAACTTTTGCAGTCCCGGAGGCTGCTGAAACCAAGGCTGTGTTCTGCCTCTTCATTCTTGCCTTCCTGTGCTCCAGCGAGAAGTGAAGCTCTGGCACGGCATTCAGCTTTGCCGCCTCTCTGCACGGAAAGCACTAGACAGAACTAGTGTGCTTCGTGCATGCTCTCTCCTCGCTTTTATGGTCACTGCGCTGCTTTTTGCTTGGCAGCGTTCCAAGGGTCCACGGCATACCTCTTGCACAGCGAGAGGTGGCCGGCGAGGAATACTTGCTGGCTTAAGTCGTTCCATGCTCAAGGCATTCATCGGAGCAACACCATGGGGGAAAAGAGGGGGGAACATTGCAGGACAAATTTCTATGCTGGAACATGATTGTCTGCGAGACAGCTCTCCGCAGCGCTAGTATTTGGCCAGGCTGAAATCAGCGCCACGGGAAGCCAATCTGACAAGCGGAGTGCAACGAGCACGGCGATATGGGGCCACTTGGCAGGTGGCCGAAGAAAGACGGCTGCCCCGCGAATGGGGTGCCAGAAGGCAAGTTTCAGCAGGGCGTTGCGGGCGAGCTTAATGTGTAGCCGCAGTTGTTCTAGGCGAGATTGTAGCCGAGAAGCTTTCCGTCTCCATTCACGAGACAAGAAAAGCAGAACGCAATGGTCTAGAGGGTTGAGAAGAAAAGTGCTCGTAGCGAGCTCGTTGCGGCAGAAGCGAAAGCCAGGAGCAGCGTGCTCGCTGCGAGAAGTAGACGGCGCTTCGCCTCCTTGGGAAGGAAATGGCGTCTGGGCACGAACGGCAGCCAGCGAAGCTTCAGAACAGCAGGCTGTTCTGCTCAGCGTACGAGCCTGAAGTGAGTGGCAAGGGCTAAGGGGACAGTCCCAAGGCATCTAGCTTTCCTGCTAGCAATGCCATTTCTACCCTGCTGTGGAAAACATTGTCCTTTGCCCTTCTGCTCCGAGAGGCAGAGAGCACCTCGGCAGACGCAGTGCAGAGGGAAAGGACACAGTATCCGAGGGAGCGTGACGCCACTTAGGCGGGCAAAGCAGAAAGGTGCCGCCCGGCACTGGCTTTGACTCCCTGAGCTTCCTTGCTAGGACAGCAGCTGCCGAAAGCTGGCAACTAGGCTGCCAGAGTGCAGAATGTAGGCGGTCTGGCACGCCTGCTTGCCGAAAGCCAGGATCAGCGAGACAGCGTGCTAGGCTCTGTTTCACAGCACCTTGGAGAACACGCCCTTGAAGAATGCCGTCTCTGTTCCGCAAAAGCTCTGCCACAGTGAAGGTGGAAGAAGCAGCCTGTGGCCACGGGCAGAGCTGGTCAACAGCTGCGCCTAACTTTCCCAAGCTGCGAGAGCATTCTCAGCCGAGTTCTGCTTTGACAGAGCTATTGCTGAACTTTTGCAGTCCCGGAGGCTGCTGAAACCAAGGCTGTGTTCTGCCTCTTCATTCTTGCCTTCCTGTGCTCCAGCGAGAAGTGAAGCTCTGGCACGGCATTCAGCTTTGCCGCCTCTCTGCACGGAAAGCACTAGACAGAACTAGTGTGCTTCGTGCATGCTCTCTCCTCGCTTTTATGGTCACTGCGCTGCTTTTTGCTTGGCAGCGTTCAAAGGGTCCACGGCATACCTCTTGCACAGCGAGAGGTGGCCGGCGAGGAATACTTGCTGGCTTAAGTCGTTCCATGCTCAAGGCATTCATCGGAGCAACACCATGGGGGAAAAGAGGGGGAAACATTGCAGGACAAATTT
Source organism: Cinclus cinclus (assembly GCF_963662255.1). NCBI lineage: Eukaryota > Metazoa > Chordata > Aves > Passeriformes > Cinclidae > Cinclus > Cinclus cinclus. Next base: position 382,001 of record NW_026912235.1, on the reverse strand, counting down.
CTATGCTGGAACATGATTGTCTGCGAGACAGCTCTCCGCAGCGCTAGTATTTGGCCAGGCTGAAATCAGCGCCACGGGAAGCCAATCTGACAAGCGGAGTGCAACGAGCGCGGCGATATGGGGCCACTTGGCAGGTGGCCGAAGAAAGACGGCTGCCCCGCGAATGGGGTGCCAGACGGCAAGTTTCAGCAGGGCGTTCCGGGCGAGCTTAATGTGTAGCCGCAGTTGTTCTAGGCGAGATTGTAGCCGAGAAGCTTTCCGTCTCCATTCACGAGACAAGAAAAGCAGAACGCAATGGTCTAGAGGGTTGAGAAGAAAAGTGCTCGTAGCGAGCTCGTTGCGGCAGAAGCGAAAGCCAGGAGCAGCGTGCTCGCTGCGAGAAGTAGACGGCGCTTCGCCTCCTTGGGAAGGAAATGGCGTCTGGGCACGAACGGCAGCCAGCGAAGCTTCAGAACAGCAGGCTGTTCTGCTCAGCGTACGAGCCTGAAGTGAGTGGCAAGGGCTAAGGGGACAGTCCCAAGGCATCTAGCTTTCCTGCTAGCAATGCCATTTCTACCCTGCTGTGGAAAACATTGTCCTTTGCCCTTCTGCTCCGAGAGGCAGAGAGCACCTCGGCAGACGCAGTGCAGAGGGAAAGGACACAGTATCCGAGGGAGCGTGACGCCACTTAGGCGGGCAAAGCAGAAAGGTGCCGCCCGGCACTGGCTTTGACTCCCTGAGCTTCCTTGCTAGGACAGCAGCTGCCGAAAGCTGGCAACTAGGCTGCCAGAGTGCAGAATGTCGGCGGTCTGGCACGCCTGCTTGCCGAAAGCCAGGATCAGCGAGACAGCGTGCTAGGCTCTGTTTCACAGCACCTTGGAGAACACGCCCTTGAAGAATGCCGTCTCTGTTCCGCAAAAGCTCTGCCACAGTGAAGGTGGAAGAAGCAGCCTGTGGCCACGGGCAGAGCTGGTCAACAGCTGCGCCTAACTTTCCCAAGCTGCGAGAGCATTCTCAGCCGAGTTCTGCTTTGACAGAGCTATTGCTGAACTTTTGCAGTCCCGGAGGCTGCTGAAACCAAGGCTGTGTTCTGCCTCTTCATTCTTGCCTTCCTGTGCTCCAGCGAGAAGTGAAGCTCTGGCACGGCATTCAGCTTTGCCGCCTCTCTGCACGGAAAGCACTAGACAGAACTAGTGTGCTTCGTGCATGCTCTCTCCTCGCTTTTATGGTCACTGCGCTGCTTTTTGCTTGGCAGCGTTCCAAGGGTCCACGGCATACCTCTTGCACAGCGAGAGGTGGCCGGCGAGGAATACTTGCTGGCTTAAGTCGTTCCATGCTCAAGGCATTCATCGGAGCAACACCATGGGGGAAAAGAGGGGGGAACATTGCAGGACAAATTTCTATGCTGGAACATGATTGTCTGCGAGACAGCTCTCCGCAGCGCTAGTATTTGGCCAGGCTGAAATCAGCGCCACGGGAAGCCAATCTGACAAGCGGAGTGCAACGAGCACGGCGATATGGGGCCACTTGGCAGGTGGCCGAAGAAAGACGGCTGCCCCGCGAATGGGGTGCCAGAAGGCAAGTTTCAGCAGGGCGTTGCGGGCGAGCTTAATGTGTAGCCGCAGTTGTTCTAGGTGAGATTGTAGCCGAGAAGCTTTCCGTCTCCATTCACGAGACAAGAAAAGTAGAACGCAATGGTCTAGAGGGTTGAGAAGAAAAGTGCTCGTAGCGAGCTCGTTGCGGCAGAAGCGAAAGCCAGGAGCAGCGTGCTCGCTGCGAGAAGTAGACGGCGCTTCGCCTCCTTGGGAAGGAAATGGCGTCTGGGCACGAACGGCAGCCAGCGAAGCTTCAGAACAACAGGCTGTTCTGCTCAGCGTACGAGCCTGAAGTGAGTGGCAAGGGCTAAGGGGACAGTCCCAAGGCATCTAGCTTTCCTGCTAGCAATGCCATTTCTACCCTGCTGTGGAAAACATTGTCCTTTGCCCTTCTGCTCCGAGAGGCAGAGAGCACCTCGGCAGACGCAGTGCAGAGGGAAAGGACACAGTATCCGAGGGAGCGTGACGCCACTTAGGCGGGCAAAGCAGAAAGGTGCCGCCCGGCACTGGCTTTGACTCCCTGAGCTTCCTTGCTAGGACAGCAGCTGCCGAAAGCTGGCAACTAGGCTGCCAGAGTGCAGAATGTAGGCGGTCTGGCACGCCTGCTTGCCGAAAGCCAGGATCAGCGAGACAGCGTGCTAGGCTCTGTTTCACAGCACCTTGGAGAACACGCCCTTGAAGAATGCCGTCTCTGTTCCGCAAAAGCTCTGCCACAGTGAAGGTGGAAGAAGCAGCCTGTGGCCACGGGCAGAGCTGGTCAACAGCTGCGCCTAACTTTCCCAAGCTGCGAGAGCATTCTCAGCCGAGTTCTGCTTTGACAGAGCTATTGCTGAACTTTTGCAGTCCCGGAGGCTGCTGAAACCAAGGCTGTGTTCTGCCTCTTCATTCTTGCCTTCCTGTGCTCCAGCGAGAAGTGAAGCTCTGGCACGGCATTCAGCTTTGCCGCCTCTCTGCACGGAAAGCACTAGACAGAACTAGTGTGCTTCGTGCATGCTCTCTCCTCGCTTTTATGGTCACTGCGCTGCTTTTTGCTTGGCAGCGTTCCAAGGGTCCACGGCATACCTCTTGCACAGCGAGAGGTGGCCGGCGAGGAATACTTGCTGGCTTAAGTCGTTCCATGCTCAAGGCATTCATCGGAGCAACACCATGGGGGAAAAGAGGGGGGAACATTGCAGGACAAATTTCTATGCTGGAACATGATTGTCTGCGAGACAGCTCTCCGCAGCGCTAGTATTTGGCCAGGCTGAAATCAGCGCCACGGGAAGCCAATCTGACAAGCGGAGTGCAACGAGCACGGCGATATGGGGCCACTTGGCAGGTGGCCGAAGAAAGACGGCTGCCCCGCGAATGGGGTGCCAGAAGGCAAGTTTCAGCAGGGCGTTGCGGGCGAGCTTAATGTGTAGCCGCAGTTGTTCTAGGCGAGATTGTAGCCGAGAAGCTTTCCGTCTCCATTCACGAGACAAGAAAAGCAGAACGCAATGGTCTAGAGGGTTGAGAAGAAAAGTGCTCGTAGCGAGCTCGTTGCGGCAGAAGCGAAAGCCAGGAGCAGCGTGCTCGCTGCGAGAAGTAGACGGCGCTTCGCCTCCTTGGGAAGGAAATGGCGTCTGGGCACGAACGGCAGCCAGCGAAGCTTCAGAACAGCAGGCTGTTCTGCTCAGCGTACGAGCCTGAAGTGAGTGGCAAGGGCTAAGGGGACAGTCCCAAGGCATCTAGCTTTCCTGCTAGCAATGCCATTTCTACCCTGCTGTGGAAAACATTGTCCTTTGCCCTTCTGCTCCGAGAGGCAGAGAGCACCTCGGCAGACGCAGTGCAGAGGGAAAGGACACAGTATCCGAGGGAGCGTGACGCCACTTAGGCGGGCAAAGCAGAAAGGTGCCGCCCGGCACTGGCTTTGACTCCCTGAGCTTCCTTGCTAGGACAGCAGCTGCCGAAAGCTGGCAACTAGGCTGCCAGAGTGCAGAATGTCGGCGGTCTGGCACGCCTGCTTGCCGAAAGCCAGGATCAGCGAGACAGCGTGCTAGGCTCTGTTTCACAGCACCTTGGAGAACACGCCCTTGAAGAATGCCGTCTCTGTTCCGCAAAAGCTCTGCCACAGTGAAGGTGGAAGAAGCAGCCTGTGGCCACGGGCAGAGCTGGTCAACAGCTGCGCCTAACTTTCCCAAGCTGCGAGAGCATTCTCAGCCGAGTTCTGCTTTGACAGAGCTATTGCTGAACTTTTGCAGTCCCGGAGGCTGCTGAAACCAAGGCTGTGTTCTGCCTCTTCATTCTTGCCTTCCTGTGCTCCAGCGAGAAGTGAAGCTCTGGCACGGCATTCAGCTTTGCCGCCTCTCTGCACGGAAAGCACTAGACAGAACTAGTGTGCTTCGTGCATGCTCTCTCCTCGCTTTTATGGTCACTGCGCTGCTTTTTGCTTGGCAGCGTTCCAAGGGTCCACGGCATACCTCTTGCACAGCGAGAGGTGGCCGGCGAGGAATACTTGCTGGCTTAAGTCGTTCCATGCTCAAGGCATTCATCGGAGCAACACCATGGGGGAAAAGAGGGGGGAACATTGCAGGACAAATTTCTATGCTGGAACATGATTGTCTGCGAGACAGCTCTCCGCAGCGCTAGTATTTGGCCAGGCTGAAATCAGCGCCACGGGAAGCCAATCTGACAAGCGGAGTGCAACGAGCACGGCGATATGGGGCCACTTGGCAGGTGGCCGAAGAAAGACGGCTGCCCCGCGAATGGGGTGCCAGAAGGCAAGTTTCAGCAGGGCGTTGCGGGCGAGCTTAATGTGTAGCCGCAGTTGTTCTAGGTGAGATTGTAGCCGAGAAGCTTTCCGTCTCCATTCACGAGACAAGAAAAGTAGAACGCAATGGTCTAGAGGGTTGAGAAGAAAAGTGCTCGTAGCGAGCTCGTTGCGGCAGAAGCGAAAGCCAGGAGCAGCGTGCTCGCTGCGAGAAGTAGACGGCGCTTCGCCTCCTTGGGAAGGAAATGGCGTCTGGGCACGAACGGCAGCCAGCGAAGCTTCAGAACAACAGGCTGTTCTGCTCAGCGTACGAGCCTGAAGTGAGTGGCAAGGGCTAAGGGGACAGTCCCAAGGCATCTAGCTTTCCTGCTAGCAATGCCATTTCTACCCTGCTGTGGAAAACATTGTCCTTTGCCCTTCTGCTCCGAGAGGCAGAGAGCACCTCGGCAGACGCAGTGCAGAGGGAAAGGACACAGTATCCGAGGGAGCGTGACGCCACTTAGGCGGGCAAAGCAGAAAGGTGCCGCCCGGCACTGGCTTTGACTCCCTGAGCTTCCTTGCTAGGACAGCAGCTGCCGAAAGCTGGCAACTAGGCTGCCAGAGTGCAGAATGTAGGCGGTCTGGCACGCCTGCTTGCCGAAAGCCAGGATCAGCGAGACAGCGTGCTAGGCTCTGTTTCACAGCACCTTGGAGAACACGCCCTTGAAGAATGCCGTCTCTGTTCCGCAAAAGCTCTGCCACAGTGAAGGTGGAAGAAGCAGCCTGTGGCCACGGGCAGAGCTGGTCAACAGCTGCGCCTAACTTTCCCAAGCTGCGAGAGCATTCTCAGCCGAGTTCTGCTTTGACAGAGCTATTGCTGAACTTTTGCAGTCCCGGAGGCTGCTGAAACCAAGGCTGTGTTCTGCCTCTTCATTCTTGCCTTCCTGTGCTCCAGCGAGAAGTGAAGCTCTGGCACGGCATTCAGCTTTGCCGCCTCTCTGCACGGAAAGCACTAGACAGAACTAGTGTGCTTCGTGCATGCTCTCTCCTCGCTTTTATGGTCACTGCGCTGCTTTTTGCTTGGCAGCGTTCCAAGGGTCCACGGCATACCTCTTGCACAGCGAGAGGTGGCCGGCGAGGAATACTTGCTGGCTTAAGTCGTTCCATGCTCAAGGCATTCATCGGAGCAACACCATGGGGGAAAAGAGGGGGGAACATTGCAGGACAAATTTCTATGCTGGAACATGATTGTCTGCGAGACAGCTCTCCGCAGCGCTAGTATTTGGCCAGGCTGAAATCAGCGCCACGGGAAGCCAATCTGACAAGCGGAGTGCAACGAGCACGGCGATATGGGGCCACTTGGCAGGTGGCCGAAGAAAGACGGCTGCCCCGCGAATGGGGTGCCAGAAGGCAAGTTTCAGCAGGGCGTTGCGGGCGAGCTTAATGTGTAGCCGCAGTTGTTCTAGGCGAGATTGTAGCCGAGAAGCTTTCCGTCTCCATTCACGAGACAAGAAAAGCAGAACGCAATGGTCTAGAGGGTTGAGAAGAAAAGTGCTCGTAGCGAGCTCGTTGCGGCAGAAGCGAAAGCCAGGAGCAGCGTGCTCGCTGCGAGAAGTAGACGGCGCTTCGCCTCCTTGGGAAGGAAATGGCGTCTGGGCACGAACGGCAGCCAGCGAAGCTTCAGAACAGCAGGCTGTTCTGCTCAGCGTACGAGCCTGAAGTGAGTGGCAAGGGCTAAGGGGACAGTCCCAAGGCATCTAGCTTTCCTGCTAGCAATGCCATTTCTACCCTGCTGTGGAAAACATTGTCCTTTGCCCTTCTGCTCCGAGAGGCAGAGAGCACCTCGGCAGACGCAGTGCAGAGGGAAAGGACACAGTATCCGAGGGAGCGTGACGCCACTTAGGCGGGCAAAGCAGAAAGGTGCCGCCCGGCACTGGCTTTGACTCCCTGAGCTTCCTTGCTAGGACAGCAGCTGCCGAAAGCTGGCAACTAGGCTGCCAGAGTGCAGAATGTAGGCGGTCTGGCACGCCTGCTTGCCGAAAGCCAGGATCAGCGAGACAGCGTGCTAGGCTCTGTTTCACAGCACCTTGGAGAACACGCACTTGAAGAATGCCGTCTCTGTTCCGCAAAAGCTCTGCCACAGTGAAGGTGGAAGAAGCAGCCTGTGGCCACGGGCAGAGCTGGTCAACAGCTGCGCCTAACTTTCCCAAGCTGCGAGAGCATTCTCAGCCGAGTTCTGCTTTGACAGAGCTATTGCTGAACTTTTGCAGTCCCGGAGGCTGCTGAAACCAAGGCTGTGTTCTGCCTCTTCATTCTTGCCTTCCTGTGCTCCAGCGAGAAGTGAAGCTCTGGCACGGCATTCAGCTTTGCCGCCTCTCTGCACGGAAAGCACTAGACAGAACTAGTGTGCTTCGTGCATGCTCTCTCCTCGCTTTTATGGTCACTGCGCTGCTTTTTGCTTGGCAGCGTTCCAAGGGTCCACGGCATACCTCTTGCACAGCGAGAGGTGGCCGGCGAGGAATACTTGCTGGCTTAAGTCGTTCCATGCTCAAGGCATTCATCGGAGCAACACCATGGGGGAAAAGAGGGGGGAACATTGCAGGACAAATTTCTATGCTGGAACATGATTGTCTGCGAGACAGCTCTCCGCAGCGCTAGTATTTGGCCAGGCTGAAATCAGCGCCACGGGAAGCCAATCTGACAAGCGGAATGCAACGAGCACGGCGATATGGGGCCACTTGGCAGGTGGCCGAAGAAAGACGGCTGCCCCGCGAATGGGGTGCCAGAAGGCAAGTTTCAGCAGGGCGTTGCGGGCGAGCTTAATGTGTAGCCGCAGTTGTTCTAGGCGAGATTGTAGCCGAGAAGCTTTCCGTCTCCATTCACGAGACAAGAAAAGCAGAACGCAATGGTCTAGAGGGTTGAGAAGAAAAGTGCTCGTAGCGAGCTCGTTGCGGCAGAAGCGAAAGCCAGGAGCAGCGTGCTCGCTGCGAGAAGTAGACGGCGCTTCGCCTCCTTGGGAAGGAAATGGCGTCTGGGCACGAACGGCAGCCAGCGAAGCTTCAGAACAGCAGGCTGTTCTGCTCAGCGTACGAGCCTGAAGTGAGTGGCAAGGGCTAAGGGGACAGTCCCAAGGCATCTAGCTTTCCTGCTAGCAATGCCATTTCTACCCTGCTGTGGAAAACATTGTCCTTTGCCCTTCTGCTCCGAGAGGCAGAGAGCACCTCGGCAGACGCAGTGCAGAGGGAAAGGACACAGTATCCGAGGGAGCGTGACGCCACTTAGGCGGGCAAAGCAGAAAGGTGCCGCCCGGCACTGGCTTTGACTCCCTGAGCTTCCTTGCTAGGACAGCAGCTGCCGAAAGCTGGCAACTAGGCTGCCAGAGTGCAGAATGTAGGCGGTCTGGCACGCCTGCTTGCCGAAAGCCAGGATCAGCGAGACAGCGTGCTAGGCTCTGTTTCACAGCACCTTGGAGAACACGCCCTTGAAGAATGCCGTCTCTGTTCCGCAAAAGCTCTGCCACAGTGAAGGTGGAAGAAGCAGCCTGTGGCCACGGGCAGAGCTGGTCAACAGCTGCGCCTAACTTTCCCAAGCTGCGAGAGCATTCTCAGCCGAGTTCTGCTTTGACAGAGCTATTGCTGAACTTTTGCAGTCCCGGAGGCTGCTGAAACCAAGGCTGTGTTCTGCCTCTTCATTCTTGCCTTCCTGTGCTCCAGCGAGAAGTGAAGCTCTGGCACGGCATTCAGCTTTGCCGCCTCTCTGCACGGAAAGCACTAGACAGAACTAGTGTGCTTCGTGCATGCTCTCTCCTCGCTTTTATGGTCACTGCGCTGCTTTTTGCTTGGCAGCGTTCCAAGGGTCCACGGCATACCTCTTGCACAGCGAGAGGTGGCCGGCGAGGAATACTTGCTGGCTTAAGTCGTTCCATGCTCAAGGCATTCATCGGAGCAACACCATGGGGGAAAAGAGGGGGGAACATTGCAGGACAAATTTCTATGCTGGAACATGATTGTCTGCGAGACAGCTCTCCGCAGCGCTAGTATTTGGCCAGGCTGAAATCAGCGCCACGGGAAGCCAATCTGACAAGCGGAGTGCAACGAGCGCGGCGATATGGGGCCACTTGGCAGGTGGCCGAAGAAAGACGGCTGCCCCGCGAATGGGGTGCCAGACGGCAAGTTTCAGCAGGGCGTTGCGGGCGAGCTTAATGTGTAGCCGCAGTTGTTCTAGGCGAGATTGTAGCCGAGAAGCTTTCCGTCTCCATTCACGAGACAAGAAAAGCAGAACGCAATGGTCTAGAGGGTTGAGAAGAAAAGTGCTCGTAGCGAGCTCGTTGCGGCAGAAGCGAAAGCCAGGAGCAGCGTGCTCGCTGCGAGAAGTAGACGGCGCTTCGCCTCCTTGGGAAGGAAATGGCGTCTGGGCACGAACGGCAGCCAGCGAAGCTTCAGAACAGCAGGCTGTTCTGCTCAGCGTACGAGCCTGAAGTGAGTGGCAAGGGCTAAGGGGACAGTCCCAAGGCATCTAGCTTTCCTGCTAGCAATGCCATTTCTACCCTGCTGTGGAAAACATTGTCCTTTGCCCTTCTGCTCCGAGAGGCAGAGAGCACCTCGGCAGACGCAGTGCAGAGGGAAAGGACACAGTATCCGAGGGAGCGTGACGCCACTTAGGCGGGCAAAGCAGAAAGGTGCCGCCCGGCACTGGCTTTGACTCCCTGAGCTTCCTTGCTAGGACAGCAGCTGCCGAAAGCTGGCAACTAGGCTGCCAGAGTGCAGAATGTAGGCGGTCTGGCACGCCTGCTTGCCGAAAGCCAGGATCAGCGAGACAGCGTGCTAGGCTGTTTCACAGCACCTTGGAGAACACGCCCTTGAAGAATGCCGTCTCTGTTCCGCAAAAGCTCTGCCACAGTGAAGGTGGAAGAAGCAGCCTGTGGCCACGGGCAGAGCTGGTCAACAGCTGCGCCTAACTTTCCCAAGCTGCGAGAGCATTCTCGGCCGAGTTCTGCTTTGACAGAGCTATTGCTGAACTTTTGCAGTCCCGGAGGCTGCTGAAACCAAGGCTGTGTTCTGCCTCTTCATTCTTGCCTTCCTGTGCTCCAGCGAGAAGTGAAGCTCTGGCACGGCATTCAGCTTTGCCGCCTCTCTGCACGGAAAGCACTAGACAGAACTAGTGTGCTTCGTGCATGCTCTCTCCTCGCTTTTATGGTCACTGCGCTGCTTTTTGCTTGGCAGCGTTCCAAGGGTCCACGGCATACCTCTTGCACAGCGAGAGGTGGCCGGCGAGGAATACTTGCTGGCTTAAGTCGTTCCATGCTCAAGGCATTCATCGGAGCAACACCATGGGGGAAAAGAGGGGGGAACATTGCAGGACAAATTTCTATGCTGGAACATGATTGTCTGCGAGACAGCTCTCCGCAGCGCTAGTATTTGGCCAGGCTGAAATCAGCGCCACGGGAAGCCAATCTGACAAGCGGAGTGCAACGAGCACGGCGATATGGGGCCACTTGGCAGGTGGCCGAAGAAAGACGGCTGCCCCGCGAATGGGGTGCCAGACGGCAAGTTTCAGCAGGGCGTTGCGGGCGAGCTTAATGTGTAGCCGCAGTTGTTCTAGGCGAGATTGTAGCCGAGAAGCTTTCCGTCTCCATTCACGAGACAAGAAAAGCAGAACGCAATGGTCTAGAGGGTTGAGAAGAAAAGTGCTCGTAGCGAGCTCGTTGCGGCAGAAGCGAAAGCCAGGAGCAGCGTGCTCGCTGCGAGAAGTAGACGGCGCTTCGCCTCCTTGGGAAGGAAATGGCGTCTGGGCACGAACGGCAGCCAGCGAAGCTTCAGAACAGCAGGCTGTTCTGCTCAGCGTACGAGCCTGAAGTGAGTGGCAAGGGCTAAGGGGACAGTCCCAAGGCATCTAGCTTTCCTGCTAGCAATGCCATTTCTACCCTGCTGTGGAAAACATTGTCCTTTGCCCTTCTGCTCCGAGAGGCACAGAGCACCTCGGCAGACGCAGTGCAGAGGGAAAGGACACAGTATCCGAGGGAGCGTGACGCCACTTAGGCGGGCAAAGCAGAAAGGTGCCGCCCGGCACTGGCTTTGACTCCCTGAGCTTCCTTGCTAGGACAGCAGCTGCCGAAAGCTGGCAACTAGGCTGCCAGAGTGCAGAATGTCGGCGGTCTGGCACGCCTGCTTGCCGAAAGCCAGGATCAGCGAGACAGCGTGCTAGGCTCTGTTTCACAGCACCTTGGAGAACACGCCCTTGAAGAATGCCGTCTCTGTTCCGCAAAAGCTCTGCCACAGTGAAGGTGGAAGAAGCAGCCTGTGGCCACGGGCAGAGCTGGTCAACAGCTGCGCCTAACTTTCCCAAGCTGCGAGAGCATTCTCAGCCGAGTTCTGCTTTGACAGAGCTATTGCTGAACTTTTGCAGTCCCGGAGGCTGCTGAAACCAAGGCTGTGTTCTGCCTCTTCATTCTTGCCTTCCTGTGCTCCAGCGAGAAGTGAAGCTCTGGCACGGCATTCAGCTTTGCCGCCTCTCTGCACGGAAAGCACTAGACAGAACTAGTGTGCTTCGTGCATGCTCTCTCCTCGCTTTTATGGTCACTGCGCTGCTTTTTGCTTGGCAGCGTTCAAAGGGTCCACGGCATACCTCTTGCACAGCGAGAGGTGGCCGGCGAGGAATACTTGCTGGCTTAAGTCGTTCCATGCTCAAGGCATTCATCGGAGCAACACCATGGGGGAAAAGAGGGGGGAACATTGCAGGACAAATTTCTATGCTGGAACATGATTGTCTGCGAGACAGCTCTCCGCAGCGCTAGTATTTGGCCAGGCTGAAATCAGCGCCACGGGAAGCCAATCTGACAAGCGGAGTGCAACGAGCACGGCGATATGGGGCCACTTGGCAGGTGGCCGAAGAAAGACGGCTGCCCCGCGAATGGGGTGCCAGAAGGCAAGTTTCAGCAGGGCGTTGCGGGCGAGCTTAATGTGTAGCCGCAGTTGTTCTAGGCGAGATTGTAGCCGAGAAGCTTTCCGTCTCCATTCACGAGACAAGAAAAGCAGAACGCAATGGTCTAGAGGGTTGAGAAGAAAAGTGCTCGTAGCGAGCTCGTTGCGGCAGAAGCGAAAGCCAGGAGCAGCGTGCTCGCTGCGAGAAGTAGACGGCGCTTCGCCTCCTTGGGAAGGAAATGGCGTCTGGGCACGAACGGCAGCCAGCGAAGCTTCAGAACAACAGGCTGTTCTGCTCAGCGTACGAGCCTGAAGTGAGTGGCAAGGGCTAAGGGGACAGTCCCAAGGCATCTAGCTTTCCTGCTAGCAATGCCATTTCTACCCTGCTGTGGAAAACATTGTCCTTTGCCCTTCTGCTCCGAGAGGCAGAGAGCACCTCGGCAGACGCAGTGCAGAGGGAAAGGACACAGTATCCGAGGGAGCGTGACGCCGCTTAGGCGGGCAAAGCAGAAAGGTGCCGCCCGGCACTGGCTTTGACTCCCTGAGCTTCCTTGCTAGGACAGCAGCTGCCGAAAGCTGGCAACTAGGCTGCCAGAGTGCAGAATGTAGGCGGTCTGGCACGCCTGCTTGCCGAAAGCCAGGATCAGCGAGACAGCGTGCTAGGCTCTGTTTCACAGCACCTTGGAGAACACGCCCTTGAAGAATGCCGTCTCTGTTCCGCAAAAGCTCTGCCACAGTGAAGGTGGAAGAAGCAGCCTGTGGCCACGGGCAGAGCTGGTCAACAGCTGCGCCTAACTTTCCCAAGCTGCGAGAGCATTCTCAGCCGAGTTCTGCTTTGACAGAGCTATTGCTGAACTTTTGCAGTCCCGGAGGCTGCTGAAACCAAGGCTGTGTTCTGCCTCTTCATTCTTGCCTTCCTGTGCTCCAGCGAGAAGTGAAGCTCTGGCACGGCATTCAGCTTTGCCGCCTCTCTGCACGGAAAGCACTAGACAGAACTAGTGTGCTTCGTGCATGCTCTCTCCTCGCTTTTATGGTCACTGCGCTGCTTTTTGCTTGGCAGCGTTCCAAGGGTCCACGGCATACCTCTTGCACAGCGAGAGGTGGCCGGCGAGGAATACTTGCTGGCTTAAGTCGTTCCATGCTCAAGGCATTCATCGGAGCAACACCATGGGGGAAAAGAGGGGGGAACATTGCAGGACAAATTTCTATGCTGGAACATGATTGTCTGCGAGACAGCTCTCCGCAGCGCTAGTATTTGGCCAGGCTGAAATCAGCGCCACGGGAAGCCAATCTGACAAGCGGAGTGCAACGAGCACGGCGATATGGGGCCACTTGGCAGGTGGCCGAAGAAAGACGGCTGCCCCGCGAATGGGGTGCCAGAAGGCAAGTTTCAGCAGGGCGTTGCGGGCGAGCTTAATGTGTAGCCGCAGTTGTTCTAGGCGAGATTGTAGCCGAGAAGCTTTCCGTCTCCATTCACGAGACAAGAAAAGCAGAACGCAATGGTCTAGAGGGTTGAGAAGAAAAGTGCTCGTAGCGAGCTCGTTGCGGCAGAAGCGAAAGCCAGGAGCAGCGTGCTCGCTGCGAGAAGTAGACGGCGCTTCGCCTCCTTGGGAAGGAAATGGCGTCTGGGCACGAACGGCAGCCAGCGAAGCTTCAGAACAACAGGCTGTTCTGCTCAGCGTACGAGCCTGAAGTGAGTGGCAAGGGCTAAGGGGACAGTCCCAAGGCATCTAGCTTTCCTGCTAGCAATGCCATTTCTACCCTGCTGTGGAAAACATTGTCCTTTGCCCTTCTGCTCCGAGAGGCAGAGAGCACCTCGGCAGACGCAGTGCAGAGGGAAAGGACACAGTATCCGAGGGAGCGTGACGCCGCTTAGGCGGGCAAAGCAGAAAGGTGCCGCCCGGCACTGGCTTTGACTCCCTGAGCTTCCTTGCTAGGACAGCAGCTGCCGAAAGCTGGCAACTAGGCTGCCAGAGTGCAGAATGTAGGCGGTCTGGCACGCCTGCTTGCCGAAAGCCAGGATCAGCGAGACAGCGTGCTAGGCTCTGTTTCACAGCACCTTGGAGAACACGCCCTTGAAGAATGCCGTCTCTGTTCCGCAAAAGCTCTGCCACAGTGAAGGTGGAAGAAGCAGCCTGTGGCCACGGGCAGAGCTGGTCAACAGCTGCGCCTAACTTTCCCAAGCTGCGAGAGCATTCTCAGCCGAGTTCTGCTTTGACAGAGCTATTGCTGAACTTTTGCAGTCCCGGAGGCTGCTGAAACCAAGCCTGTGTTCTGCCTCTTCATTCTTGCCTTCCTGTGCTCCAGCGAGAAGTGAAGCTCTGGCACGGCATTCAGCTTTGCCGCCTCTCTGCACGGAAAGCACTAGACAGAACTAGTGTGCTTCGTGCATGCTCTCTCCTCGCTTTTATGGTCACTGCGCTGCTTTTTGCTTGGCAGCGTTCCAAGGGTCCACGGCATACCTCTTGCACAGCGAGAGGTGGCCGGCGAGGAATACTTGCTGGCTTAAGTCGTTCCATGCTCAAGGCATTCATCGGAGCAACACCATGGGGGAAAAGAGGGGGGAACATTGCAGGACAAATTTCTATGCTGGAACATGATTGTCTGCGAGACAGCTCTCCGCAGCGCTAGTATTTGGCCAGGCTGAAATCAGCGCCACGGGAAGCCAATCTGACAAGCGGAGTGCAACGAGCACGGCGATATGGGGCCACTTGGCAGGTGGCCGAAGAAAGACGGCTGCCCCGCGAATGGGGTGCCAGAAGGCAAGTTTCAGCAGGGCGTTGCGGGCGAGCTTAATGTGTAGCCGCAGTTGTTCTAGGCGAGATTGTAGCCGAGAAGCTTTCCGTCTCCATTCACGAGACAAGAAAAGCAGAACGCAATGGTCTAGAGGGTTGAGAAGAAAAGTGCTCGTAGCGAGCTCGTTGCGGCAGAAGCGAAAGCCAGGAGCAGCGTGCTCGCTGCGAGAAGTAGACGGCGCTTCGCCTCCTTGGGAAGGAAATGGCGTCTGGGCACGAACGGCAGCCAGCGAAGCTTCAGAACAGCAGGCTGTTCTGCTCAGCGTACGAGCCTGAAGTGAGTGGCAAGGGCTAAGGGGACAGTCCCAAGGCATCTAGCTTTCCTGCTAGCAATGCCATTTCTACCCTGCTGTGGAAAACATTGTCCTTTGCCCTTCTGCTCCGAGAGGCAGAGAGCACCTCGGCAGACGCAGTGCAGAGGGAAAGGACACAGTATCCGAGGGAGCGTGACGCCACTTAGGCGGGCAAAGCAGAAAGGTGCCGCCCGGCACTGGCTTTGACTCCCTGAGCTTCCTTGCTAGGACAGCAGCTGCCGAAAGCTGGCAACTAGGCTGCCAGAGTGCAGAATGTAGGCGGTCTGGCACGCCTGCTTGCCGAAAGCCAGGATCAGCGAGACAGCGTGCTAGGCTCTGTTTCACAGCACCTTGGAGAACACGCACTTGAAGAATGCCGTCTCTGTTCCGCAAAAGCTCTGCCACAGTGAAGGTGGAAGAAGCAGCCTGTGGCCACGGGCAGAGCTGGTAAACAGCTGCGCCTAACTTTCCCAAGCTGCGAGAGCATTCTCAGCCGAGTTCTGCTTTGACAGAGCTATTGCTGAACTTTTGCAGTCCCGGAGGCTGCTGAAAACAAGGCTGTGTTCTGCCTCTTCATTCTTGCCTTCCTGTGCTCCAGCGAGAAGTGAAGCTCTGGCACGGCATTCAGCTTTGCCGCCTCTCTGCACGGAAAGCACTAGACAGAACTAGTGTGCTTCGTGCATGCTCTCTCCTCGCTTTTATGGTCACTGCTCTGCTTTTTGCTTGGCAGCGTTCCAAGGGTCCACGGCATACCTCTTGCACAGCGAGAGGTGGCCGGCGAGGAATACTTGCTGGCTTAAGTCGTTCCATGCTCAAGGCATTCATCGGAGCAACACCATGGGGGAAAAGAGGGGGGAACATTGCAGGACAAATTTCTATGCTGGAACATGATTGTCTGCGAGACAGCTCTCCGCAGCGCTAGTATTTGGCCAGGCTGAAATCAGCGCCACGGGAAGCCAATCTGACAAGCGGAGTGCAACGAGCACGGCGATATGGGGCCACTTGGCAGGTGGCCGAAGAAAGACGGCTGCCCCGCGAATGGGGTGCCAGAAGGCAAGTTTCAGCAGGGCGTTGCGGGCGAGCTTAATGTGTAGCCGCAGTTGTTCTAGGCGAGATTGTAGCCGAGAAGCTTTCCGTCTCCATTCACGAGACAAGAAAAGCAGAACGCAATGGTCTAGAGGGTTGAGAAGAAAAGTGCTCGTAGCGAGCTCGTTGCGGCAGAAGCGAAAGCCAGGAGCAGCGTGCTCGCTGCGAGAAGTAGACGGCGCTTCGCCTCCTTGGGAAGGAAATGGCGTCTGGGCACGAACGGCAGCCAGCGAAGCTTCAGAACAGCAGGCTGTTCTGCTCAGCGTACGAGCCTGAAGTGAGTGGCAAGGGCTAAGGGGACAGTCCCAAGGCATCTAGCTTTCCTGCTAGCAATGCCATTTCTACCCTGCTGTGGAAAACATTGTCCTTTGCCCTTCTGCTCCGAGAGGCAGAGAGCACCTCGGCAGACGCAGTGCAGAGGGAAAGGACACAGTATCCGAGGGAGCGTGACGCCACTTAGGCGGGCAAAGCAGAAAGGTGCCGCCCGGCACTGGCTTTGACTCCCTGAGCTTCCTTGCTAGGACAGCAGCTGCCGAAAGCTGGCAACTAGGCTGCCAGAGTGCAGAATGTAGGCGGTCTGGCACGCCTGCTTGCCGAAAGCCAGGATCAGCGAGACAGCGTGCTAGGCTCTGTTTCACAGCACCTTGGAGAACACGCCCTTGAAGAATGCCGTCTCTGTTCCGCAAAAGCTCTGCCACAGTGAAGGTGGAAGAAGCAGCCTGTGGCCACGGGCAGAGCTGGTCAACAGCTGCGCCTAACTTTCCCAAGCTGCGAGAGCATTCTCAGCCGAGTTCTGCTTTGACAGAGCTATTGCTGAACTTTTGCAGTCCCGGAGGCTGCTGAAACCAAGGCTGTGTTCTGCCTCTTCATTCTTGCCTTCCTGTGCTCCAGCGAGAAGTGAAGCTCTGGCACGGCATTCAGCTTTGCCGCCTCTCTGCACGGAAAGCACTAGACAGAACTAGTGTGCTTCGTGCATGCTCTCTCCTCGCTTTTATGGTCACTGCGCTGCTTTTTGCTTGGCAGCGTTCCAAGGGTCCACGGCATACCTCTTGCACAGCGAGAGGTGGCCGGCGAGGAATACTTGCTGGCTTAAGTCGTTCCATGCTCAAGGCATTCATCGGAGCAACACCATGGGGGAAAAGAGGGGGGAACATTGCAGGACAAATTTCTATGCTGGAACATGATTGTCTGCGAGACAGCTCTCCGCAGCGCTAGTATTTGGCCAGGCTGAAATCAGCGCCACGGGAAGCCAATCTGACAAGCGGAGTGCAACGAGCACGGCGATATGGGGCCACTTGGCAGGTGGCCGAAGAAAGACGGCTGCCCCGCGAATGGGGTGCCAGAAGGCAAGTTTCAGCAGGGCGTTGCGGGCGAGCTTAATGTGTAGCCGCAGTTGTTCTAGGCGAGATTGTAGCCGAGAAGCTTTCCGTCTCCATTCACGAGACAAGAAAAGCAGAACGCAATGGTCTAGAGGGTTGAGAAGAAAAGTGCTCGTAGCGAGCTCGTTGCGGCAGAAGCGAAAGCCAGGAGCAGCGTGCTCGCTGCGAGAAGTAGACGGCGCTTCGCCTCCTTGGGAAGGAAATGGCGTCTGGGCACGAACGGCAGCCAGCGAAGCTTCAGAACAGCAGGCTGTTCTGCTCAGCGTACGAGCCTGAAGTGAGTGGCAAGGGCTAAGGGGACAGTCCCAAGGCATCTAGCTTTCCTGCTAGCAATGCCATTTCTACCCTGCTGTGGAAAACATTGTCCTTTGCCCTTCTGCTCCGAGAGGCAGAGAGCACCTCGGCAGACGCAGTGCAGAGGGAAAGGACACAGTATCCGAGGGAGCGTGACGCCACTTAGGCGGGCAAAGCAGAAAGGTGCCGCCCGGCACTGGCTTTGACTCCCTGAGCTTCCTTGCTAGGACAGCAGCTGCCGAAAGCTGGCAACTAGGCTGCCAGAGTGCAGAATGTAGGCGGTCTGGCACGCCTGCTTGCCGAAAGCCAGGATCAGCGAGACAGCGTGCTAGGCTCTGTTTCACAGCACCTTGGAGAACACGCCCTTGAAGAATGCCGTCTCTGTTCCGCAAAAGCTCTGCCACAGTGAAGGTGGAAGAAGCAGCCTGTGGCCACGGGCAGAGCTGGTCAACAGCTGCGCCTAACTTTCCCAAGCTGCGAGAGCATTCTCAGCCGAGTTCTGCTTTGACAGAGCTATTGCTGAACTTTTGCAGTCCCGGAGGCTGCTGAAAACAAGGCTGTGTTCTGCCTCTTCATTCTTGCCTTCCTGTGCTCCAGCGAGAAGTGAAGCTCTGGCACGGCATTCAGCTTTGCCGCCTCTCTGCACGGAAAGCACTAGACAGAACTAGTGTGCTTCGTGCATGCTCTCTCCTCGCTTTTATGGTCACTGCGCTGCTTTTTGCTTGGCAGCGTTCCAAGGGTCCACGGCATACCTCTTGCACAGCGAGAGGTGGCCGGCGAGGAATACTTGCTGGCTTAAGTCGTTCCATGCTCAAGGCATTCATCGGAGCAACACCATGGGGGAAAAGAGGGGGGAACATTGCAGGACAAATTTCTATGCTGGAACATGATTGTCTGCGAGACAGCTCTCCGCAGCGCTAGTATTTGGCCAGGCTGAAATCAGCGCCACGGGAAGCCAATCTGACAAGCGGAGTGCAACGAGCACGGCGATATGGGGCCACTTGGCAGGTGGCCGAAGAAAGACGGCTGCCCCGCGAATGGGGTGCCAGAAGGCAAGTTTCAGCAGGGCGTTGCGGGCGAGCTTAATGTGTAGCCGCAGTTGTTCTAAGGCGAGATTGTAGCCGAGAAGCTTTCCGTCTCCATTCACGAGACAAGAAAAGCAGAACGCAATGGTCTAGAGGGTTGAGAAGAAAAGTGCTCGTAGCGAGCTCGTTGCGGCAGAAGCGAAAGCCAGGAGCAGCGTGCTCGCTGCGAGAAGTAGACGGCGCTTCGCCTCCTTGGGAAGGAAATGGCGTCTGGGCACGAACGGCAGCCAGCGAAGCTTCAGAACAACAGGCTGTTCTGCTCAGCGTACGAGCCTGAAGTGAGTGGCAAGGGCTAAGGGGACAGTCCCAAGGCATCTAGCTTTCCTGCTAGCAATGCCATTTCTACCCTGCTGTGGAAAACATTGTCCTTTGCCCTTCTGCTCCGAGAGGCAGAGAGCACCTCGGCAGACGCAGTGCAGAGGGAAAGGACACAGTATCCGAGGGAGCGTGACGCCGCTTAGGCAGGCAAAGCAGAAAGGTGCCGCCCGGCACTGGCTTTGACTCCCTGAGCTTCCTTGCTAGGACAGCAGCTGCCGAAAGCTGGCAACTAGGCTGCCAGAGTGCAGAATGTAGGCGGTCTGGCACGCCTGCTTGCCGAAAGCCAGGATCAGCGAGACAGCGTGCTAGGCTCTGTTTCACAGCACCTTGGAGAACACGCCCTTGAAGAATGCCGTCTCTGTTCCGCAAAAGCTCTGCCACAGTGAAGGTGGAAGAAGCAGCCTGTGGCCACGGGCAGAGCTGGTCAACAGCTGCGCCTAACTTTCCCAAGCTGCGAGAGCATTCTCAGCCGAGTTCTGCTTTGACAGAGCTATTGCTGAACTTTTGCAGTCCCGGAGGCTGCTGAAACCAAGGCTGTGTTCTGCCTCTTCATTCTTGCCTTCCTGTGCTCCAGCGAGAAGTGAAGCTCTGGCACGGCATTCAGCTTTGCCGCCTCTCTGCACGGAAAGCACTAGACAGAACTAGTGTGCTTCGTGCATGCTCTCTCCTCGCTTTTATGGTCACTGCGCTGCTTTTTGCTTGGCAGCGTTCCAAGGGTCCACGGCATACCTCTTGCACAGCGAGAGGTGGCCGGCGAGGAATACTTGCTGGCTTAAGTCGTTCCATGCTCAAGGCATTCATCGGAGCAACACCATGGGGGAAAAGAGGGGGGAACATTGCAGGACAAATTTCTATGCTGGAACATGATTGTCTGCGAGACAGCTCTCCGCAGCGCTAGTATTTGGCCAGGCTGAAATCAGCGCCACGGGAAGCCAATCTGACAAGCGGAGTGCAACGAGCACGGCGATATGGGGCCACTTGGCAGGTGGCCGAAGAAAGACGGCTGCCCCGCGAATGGGGTGCCAGAAGGCAAGTTTCAGCAGGGCGTTGCGGGCGAGCTTAATGTGTAGCCGCAGTTGTTCTAGGCGAGATTGTAGCCGAGAAGCTTTCCGTCTCCATTCACGAGACAAGAAAAGCAGAACGCAATGGTCTAGAGGGTTGAGAAGAAAAGTGCTCGTAGCGAGCTCGTTGCGGCAGAAGCGAAAGCCAGGAGCAGCGTGCTCGCTGCGAGAAGTAGACGGCGCTTCGCCTCCTTGGGAAGGAAATGGCGTCTGGGCACGAACGGCAGCCAGCGAAGCTTCAGAACAGCAGGCTGTTCTGCTCAGCGTACGAGCCTGAAGTGAGTGGCAAGGGCTAAGGGGACAGTCCCAAGGCATCTAGCTTTCCTGCTAGCAATGCCATTTCTACCCTGCTGTGGAAAACATTGTCCTTTGCCCTTCTGCTCCGAGAGGCAGAGAGCACCTCGGCAGACGCAGTGCAGAGGGAAAGGACACAGTATCCGAGGGAGCGTGACGCCACTTAGGCGGGCAAAGCAGAAAGGTGCCGCCCGGCACTGGCTTTGACTCCCTGAGCTTCCTTGCTAGGACAGCAGCTGCCGAAAGCTGGCAACTAGGCTGCCAGAGTGCAGAATGTAGGCGGTCTGGCACGCCTGCTTGCCGAAAGCCAGGATCAGCGAGACAGCGTGCTAGGCTCTGTTTCACAGCACCTTGGAGAACACGCCCTTGAAGAATGCCGTCTCTGTTCCGCAAAAGCTCTGCCACAGTGAAGGTGGAAGAAGCAGCCTGTGGCCACGGGCAGAGCTGGTCAACAGCTGCGCCTAACTTTCCCAAGCTGCGAGAGCATTCTCAGCCGAGTTCTGCTTTGACAGAGCTATTGCTGAACTTTTGCAGTCCCGGAGGCTGCTGAAACCAAGGCTGTGTTCTGCCTCTTCATTCTTGCCTTCCTGTGCTCCAGCGAGAAGTGAAGCTCTGGCACGGCATTCAGCTTTGCCGCCTCTCTGCACGGAAAGCACTAGACAGAACTAGTGTGCTTCGTGCATGCTCTCTCCTCGCTTTTATGGTCACTGCGCTGCTTTTTGCTTGGCAGCGTTCCAAGGGTCCACGGCATACCTCTTGCACAGCGAGAGGTGGCCGGCGAGGAATACTTGCTGGCTTAAGTCGTTCCATGCTCAAGGCATTCATCGGAGCAACACCATGGGGGAAAAGAGGGGGGAACATTGCAGGACAAATTTCTATGCTGGAACATGATTGTCTGCGAGACAGCTCTCCGCAGCGCTAGTATTTGGCCAGGCTGAAATCAGCGCCACGGGAAGCCAATCTGACAAGCGGAGTGCAACGAGCACGGCGATATGGGGCCACTTGGCAGGTGGCCGAAGAAAGACGGCTGCCCCGCGAATGGGGTGCCAGAAGGCAAGTTTCAGCAGGGCGTTGCGGGCGAGCTTAATGTGTAGCCACAGTTGTTCTAGGCGAGATTGTAGCCGAGAAGCTTTCCGTCTCCATTCACGAGACAAGAAAAGCAGAACGCAATGGTCTAGAGGGTTGAGAAGAAAAGTGCTCGTAGCGAGCTCGTTGCGGCAGAAGCGAAAGCCAGGAGCAGCGTGCTCGCTGCGAGAAGTAGACGGCGCTTCGCCTCCTTGGGAAGGAAATGGCGTCTGGGCACGAACGGCAGCCAGCGAAGCTTCAGAACAGCAGGCTGTTCTGCTCAGCGTACGAGCCTGAAGTGAGTGGCAAGGGCTAAGGGGACAGTCCCAAGGCATCTAGCTTTCCTGCTAGCAATGCCTTTTCTACCCTGCTGTGGAAAACATTGTCCTTTGCCCTTCTGCTCCGAGAGGCAGAGAGCACCTCGGCAGACGCAGTGCAGAGGGAAAGGACACAGTATCCGAGGGAGCGTGACGCCGCTTAGGCGGGCAAAGCAGAAAGGTGCCGCCCGGCACTGGCTTTGACTCCCTGAGCTTCCTTGCTAGGACAGCAGCTGCCGAAAGCTGGCAACTAGGCTGCCAGAGTGCAGAATGTAGGCGGTCTGGCACGCCTGCTTGCCGAAAGCCAGGATCAGCGAGACAGCGTGCTAGGCTCTGTTTCACAGCACCTTGGAGAACACGCCCTTGAAGAATGCCGTCTCTGTTCCGCAAAAGCTCTGCCACAGTGAAGGTGGAAGAAGCAGCCTGTGGCCACGGGCAGAGCTGGTCAACAGCTGCGCCTAACTTTCCCAAGCTGCGAGAGCATTCTCAGCCGAGTTCTGCTTTGACAGAGCTATTGCTGAACTTTTGCAGTCCCGGAGGCTGCTGAAACCAAGGCTGTGTTCTGCCTCTTCATTCTTGCCTTCCTGTGCTCCAGCGAGAAGTGAAGCTCTGGCACGGCATTCAGCTTTGCCGCCTCTCTGCACGGAAAGCACTAGACAGAACTAGTGTGCTTCGTGCATGCTCTCTCCTCGCTTTTATGGTCACTGCGCTGCTTTTTGCTTGGCAGCGTTCCAAGGGTCCACGGCATACCTCTTGCACAGCGAGAGGTGGCCGGCGAGGAATACTTGCTGGCTTAAGTCGTTCCATGCTCAAGGCATTCATCGGAGCAACACCATGGGGGAAAAGAGGGGGGAACATTGCAGGACAAATTTCTATGCTGGAACATGATTGTCTGCGAGACAGCTCTCCGCAGCGCTAGTATTTGGCCAGGCTGAAATCAGCGCCACGGGAAGCCAATCTGACAAGCGGAGTGCAACGAGCACGGCGATATGGGGCCACTTGGCAGGTGGCCGAAGAAAGACGGCTGCCCCGCGAATGGGGTGCCAGAAGGCAAGTTTCAGCAGGGCGTTGCGGGCGAGCTTAATGTGTAGCCGCAGTTGTTCTAGGCGAGATTGTAGCCGAGAAGCTTTCCGTCTCCATTCACGAGACAAGAAAAGCAGAACGCAATGGTCTAGAGGGTTGAGAAGAAAAGTGCTCGTAGCGAGCTCGTTGCGGCAGAAGCGAAAGCCAGGAGCAGCGTGCTCGCTGCGAGAAGTAGACGGCGCTTCGCCTCCTTGGGAAGGAAATGGCGTCTGGGCACGAACGGCAGCCAGCGAAGCTTCAGAACAGCAGGCTGTTCTGCTCAGCGTACGAGCCTGAAGTGAGTGGCAAGGGCTAAGGGGACAGTCCCAAGGCATCTAGCTTTCCTGCTAGCAATGCCATTTCTACCCTGCTGTGGAAAACATTGTCCTTTGCCCTTCTGCTCCGAGAGGCAGAGAGCACCTCGGCAGACGCAGTGCAGAGGGAAAGGACACAGTATCCGAGGGAGCGTGACGCCGCTTAGGCGGGCAAAGCAGAAAGGTGCCGCCCGGCACTGGCTTTGACTCCCTGAGCTTCCTTGCTAGGACAGCAGCTGCCGAAAGCTGGCAACTAGGCTGCCAGAGTGCAGAATGTCGGCGGTCTGGCACGCCTGCTTGCCGAAAGCCAGGATCAGCGAGACAGCGTGCTAGGCTCTGTTTCACAGCACCTTGGAGAACACGCCCTTGAAGAATGCCGTCTCTGTTCCGCAAAAGCTCTGCCACAGTGAAGGTGGAAGAAGCAGCCTGTGGCCACGGGCAGAGCTGGTCAACAGCTGCGCCTAACTTTCCCAAGCTGCGAGAGCATTCTCAGCCGAGTTCTGCTTTGACAGAGCTATTGCTGAACTTTTGCAGTCCCGGAGGCTGCTGAAACCAAGGCTGTGTTCTGCCTCTTCATTCTTGCCTTCCTGTGCTCCAGCGAGAAGTGAAGCTCTGGCACGGCATTCAGCTTTGCCGCCTCTCTGCACGGAAAGCACTAGACAGAACTAGTGTGCTTCGTGCATGCTCTCTCCTCGCTTTTATGGTCACTGCGCTGCTTTTTGCTTGGCAGCGTTCCAAGGGTCCACGGCATACCTCTTGCACAGCGAGAGGTGGCCGGCGAGGAATACTTGCTGGCTTAAGTCGTTCCATGCTCAAGGCATTCATCGGAGCAACACCATGGGGGAAAAGAGGGGGGAACATTGCAGGACAAATTTCTATGCTGGAACATGATTGTCTGCGAGACAGCTCTCCGCAGCGCTAGTATTTGGCCAGGCTGAAATCAGCGCCACGGGAAGCCAATCTGACAAGCGGAGTGCAACGAGCACGGCGATATGGGGCCACTTGGCAGGTGGCCGAAGAAAGACGGCTGCCCCGCGAATGGGGTGCCAGAAGGCAAGTTTCAGCAGGGCGTTGCGGGCGAGCTTAATGTGTAGCCGCAGTTGTTCTAGGCGAGATTGTAGCCGAGAAGCTTTCCGTCTCCATTCACGAGACAAGAAAAGCAGAACGCAATGGTCTAGAGGGTTGAGAAGAAAAGTGCTCGTAGCGAGCTCGTTGCGGCAGAAGCGAAAGCCAGGAGCAGCGTGCTCGCTGCGAGAAGTAGACGGCGCTTCGCCTCCTTGGGAAGGAAATGGCGTCTGGGCACGAACGGCAGCCAGCGAAGCTTCAGAACAGCAGGCTGTTCTGCTCAGCGTACGAGCCTGAAGTGAGTGGCAAGGGCTAAGGGGACAGTCCCAAGGCATCTAGCTTTCCTGCTAGCAATGCCATTTCTACCCTGCTGTGGAAAACATTGTCCTTTGCCCTTCTGCTCCGAGAGGCAGAGAGCACCTCGGCAGACGCAGTGCAGAGGGAAAGGACACAGTATCCGAGGGAGCGTGACGCCACTTAGGCGGGCAAAGCAGAAAGGTGCCGCCCGGCACTGGCTTTGACTCCCTGAGCTTCCTTGCTAGGACAGCAGCTGCCGAAAGCTGGCAACTAGGCTGCCAGAGTGCAGAATGTAGGCGGTCTGGCACGCCTGCTTGCCGAAAGCCAGGATCAGCGAGACAGCGTGCTAGGCTCTGTTTCACAGCACCTTGGAGAACACGCCCTTGAAGAATGCCGTCTCTGTTCCGCAAAAGCTCTGCCACAGTGAAGGTGGAAGAAGCAGCCTGTGGCCACGGGCAGAGCTGGTCAACAGCTGCGCCTAACTTTCCCAAGCTGCGAGAGCATTCTCAGCCGAGTTCTGCTTTGACAGAGCTATTGCTGAACTTTTGCAGTCCCGGAGGCTGCTGAAACCAAGGCTGTGTTCTGCCTCTTCATTCTTGCCTTCCTGTGCTCCAGCGAGAAGTGAAGCTCTGGCACGGCATTCAGCTTTGCCGCCTCTCTGCACGGAAAGCACTAGACAGAACTAGTGTGCTTCGTGCATGCTCTCTCCTCGCTTTTATGGTCACTGCGCTGCTTTTTGCTTGGCAGCGTTCCAAGGGTCCACGGCATACCTCTTGCACAGCGAGAGGTGGCCGGCGAGGAATACTTGCTGGCTTAAGTCGTTCCATGCTCAAGGCATTCATCGGAGCAACACCATGGGGGAAAAGAGGGGGGAACATTGCAGGACAAATTTCTATGCTGGAACATGATTGTCTGCGAGACAGCTCTCCGCAGCGCTAGTATTTGGCCAGGCTGAAATCAGCGCCACGGGAAGCCAATCTGACAAGCGGAGTGCAACGAGCACGGCGATATGGGGCCACTTGGCAGGTGGCCGAAGAAAGACGGCTGCCCCGCGAATGGGGTGCCAGAAGGCAAGTTTCAGCAGGGCGTTGCGGGCGAGCTTAATGTGTAGCCGCAGTTGTTCTAGGCGAGATTGTAGCCGAGAAGCTTTCCGTCTCCATTCACGAGACAAGAAAAGCAGAACGCAATGGTCTAGAGGGTTGAGAAGAAAAGTGCTCGTAGCGAGCTCGTTGCGGCAGAAGCGAAAGCCAGGAGCAGCGTGCTCGCTGCGAGAAGTAGACGGCGCTTCGCCTCCTTGGGAAGGAAATGGCGTCTGGGCACGAACGGCAGCCAGCGAAGCTTCAGAACAACAGGCTGTTCTGCTCAGCGTACGAGCCTGAAGTGAGTGGCAAGGGCTAAGGGGACAGTCCCAAGGCATCTAGCTTTCCTGCTAGCAATGCCATTTCTACCCTGCTGTGGAAAACATTGTCCTTTGCCCTTCTGCTCCGAGAGGCAGAGAGCACCTCGGCAGACGCAGTGCAGAGGGAAAGGACACAGTATCCGAGGGAGCGTGACGCCGCTTAGGCGGGCAAAGCAGAAAGGTGCCGCCCGGCACTGGCTTTGACTCCCTGAGCTTCCTTGCTAGGACAGCAGCTGCCGAAAGCTGGCAACTAGGCTGCCAGAGTGCAGAATGTAGGCGGTCTGGCACGCCTGCTTGCCGAAAGCCAGGATCAGCGAGACAGCGTGCTAGGCTCTGTTTCACAGCACCTTGGAGAACACGCCCTTGAAGAATGCCGTCTCTGTTCCGCAAAAGCTCTGCCACAGTGAAGGTGGAAGAAGCAGCCTGTGGCCACGGGCAGAGCTGGTCAACAGCTGCGCCTAACTTTCCCAAGCTGCGAGAGCATTCTCAGCCGAGTTCTGCTTTGACAGAGCTATTGCTGAACTTTTGCAGTCCCGGAGGCTGCTGAAACCAAGGCTGTGTTCTGCCTCTTCATTCTTGCCTTCCTGTGCTCCAGCGAGAAGTGAAGCTCTGGCACGGCATTCAGCTTTGCCGCCTCTCTGCACGGAAAGCACTAGACAGAACTAGTGTGCTTCGTGCATGCTCTCTCCTCGCTTTTATGGTCACTGCGCTGCTTTTTGCTTGGCAGCGTTCCAAGGGTCCACGGCATACCTCTTGCACAGCGAGAGGTGGCCGGCGAGGAATACTTGCTGGCTTAAGTCGTTCCATGCTCAAGGCATTCATCGGAGCAACACCATGGGGGAAAAGAGGGGGGAACATTGCAGGACAAATTTCTATGCTGGAACATGATTGTCTGCGAGACAGCTCTCCGCAGCGCTAGTATTTGGCCAGGCTGAAATCAGCGCCACGGGAAGCCAATCTGACAAGCGGAGTGCAACGAGCACGGCGATATGGGGCCACTTGGCAGGTGGCCGAAGAAAGACGGCTGCCCCGCGAATGGGGTGCCAGAAGGCAAGTTTCAGCAGGGCGTTGCGGGCGAGCTTAATGTGTAGCCGCAGTTGTTCTAGGCGAGATTGTAGCCGAGAAGCTTTCCGTCTCCATTCACGAGACAAGAAAAGCAGAACGCAATGGTCTAGAGGGTTGAGAAGAAAAGTGCTCGTAGCGAGCTCGTTGCGGCAGAAGCGAAAGCCAGGAGCAGCGTGCTCGCTGCGAGAAGTAGACGGCGCTTCGCCTCCTTGGGAAGGAAATGGCGTCTGGGCACGAACGGCAGCCAGCGAAGCTTCAGAACAGCAGGCTGTTCTGCTCAGCGTACGAGCCTGAAGTGAGTGGCAAGGGCTAAGGGGACAGTCCCAAGGCATCTAGCTTTCCTGCTAGCAATGCCATTTCTACCCTGCTGTGGAAAACATTGTCCTTTGCCCTTCTGCTCCGAGAGGCAGAGAGCACCTCGGCAGACGCAGTGCAGAGGGAAAGGACACAGTATCCGAGGGAGCGTGACGCCACTTAGGCGGGCAAAGCAGAAAGGTGCCGCCCGGCACTGGCTTTGACTCCCTGAGCTTCCTTGCTAGGACAGCAGCTGCCGAAAGCTGGCAACTAGGCTGCCAGAGTGCAGAATGTAGGCGGTCTGGCACGCCTGCTTGCCGAAAGCCAGGATCAGCGAGACAGCGTGCTAGGCTCTGTTTCACAGCACCTTGGAGAACACGCCCTTGAAGAATGCCGTCTCTGTTCCGCAAAAGCTCTGCCACAGTGAAGGTGGAAGAAGCAGCCTGTGGCCACGGGCAGAGCTGGTCAACAGCTGCGCCTAACTTTCCCAAGCTGCGAGAGCATTCTCAGCCGAGTTCTGCTTTGACAGAGCTATTGCTGAACTTTTGCAGTCCCGGAGGCTGCTGAAACCAAGGCTGTGTTCTGCCTCTTCATTCTTGCCTTCCTGTGCTCCAGCGAGAAGTGAAGCTCTGGCACGGCATTCAGCTTTGCCGCCTCTCTGCACGGAAAGCACTAGACAGAACTAGTGTGCTTCGTGCATGCTCTCTCCTCGCTTTTATGGTCACTGCGCTGCTTTTTGCTTGGCAGCGTTCCAAGGGTCCACGGCATACCTCTTGCACAGCGAGAGGTGGCCGGCGAGGAATACTTGCTGGCTTAAGTCGTTCCATGCTCAAGGCATTCATCGGAGCAACACCATGGGGGAAAAGAGGGGGGAACATTGCAGGACAAATTTCTATGCTGGAACATGATTGTCTGCGAGACAGCTCTCCGCAGCGCTAGTATTTGGCCAGGCTGAAATCAGCGCCACGGGAAGCCAATCTGACAAGCGGAGTGCAACGAGCACGGCGATATGGGGCCACTTGGCAGGTGGCCGAAGAAAGACGGCTGCCCCGCGAATGGGGTGCCAGAAGGCAAGTTTCAGCAGGGCGTTGCGGGCGAGCTTAATGTGTAGCCGCAGTTGTTCTAGGCGAGATTGTAGCCGAGAAGCTTTCCGTCTCCATTCACGAGACAAGAAAAGCAGAACGCAATGGTCTAGAGGGTTGAGAAGAAAAGTGCTCGTAGCGAGCTCGTTGCGGCAGAAGCGAAAGCCAGGAGCAGCGTGCTCGCTGCGAGAAGTAGACGGCGCTTCGCCTCCTTGGGAAGGAAATGGCGTCTGGGCACGAACGGCAGCCAGCGAAGCTTCAGAACAACAGGCTGTTCTGCTCAGCGTACGAGCCTGAAGTGAGTGGCAAGGGCTAAGGGGACAGTCCCAAGGCATCTAGCTTTCCTGCTAGCAATGCCATTTCTACCCTGCTGTGGAAAACATTGTCCTTTGCCCTTCTGCTCCGAGAGGCAGAGAGCACCTCGGCAGACGCAGTGCAGAGGGAAAGGACACAGTATCCGAGGGAGCGTGACGCCGCTTAGGCGGGCAAAGCAGAAAGGTGCCGCCCGGCACTGGCTTTGACTCCCTGAGCTTCCTTGCTAGGACAGCAGCTGCCGAAAGCTGGCAACTAGGCTGCCAGAGTGCAGAATGTAGGCGGTCTGGCACGCCTGCTTGCCGAAAGCCAGGATCAGCGAGACAGCGTGCTAGGCTCTGTTTCACAGCACCTTGGAGAACACGCCCTTGAAGAATGCCGTCTCTGTTCCGCAAAAGCTCTGCCACAGTGAAGGTGGAAGAAGCAGCCTGTGGCCACGGGCAGAGCTGGTCAACAGCTGCGCCTAACTTTCCCAAGCTGCGAGAGCATTCTCAGCCGAGTGCTGCTTTGACAGAGCTATTGCTGAACTTTTGCAGTCCCGGAGGCTGCTGAAACCAAGGCTGTGTTCTGCCTCTTCATTCTTGCCTTCCTGTGCTCCAGCGAGAAGTGAAGCTCTGGCACGGCATTCAGCTTTGCCGCCTCTCTGCACGGAAAGCACTAGACAGAACTAGTGTGCTTCGTGCATGCTCTCTCCTCGCTTTTATGGTCACTGCGCTGCTTTTTGCTTGGCAGCGTTCCAAGGGTCCACGGCATACCTCTTGCACAGCGAGAGGTGGCCGGCGAGGAATACTTGCTGGCTTAAGTCGTTCCATGCTCAAGGCATTCATCGGAGCAACACCATGGGGGAAAAGAGGGGGGAACATTGCAGGACAAATTTCTATGCTGGAACATGATTGTCTGCGAGACAGCTCTCCGCAGCGCTAGTATTTGGCCAGGCTGAAATCAGCGCCACGGGAAGCCAATCTGACAAGCGGAGTGCAACGAGCACGGCGATATGGGGCCACTTGGCAGGTGGCCGAAGAAAGACGGCTGCCCCGCGAATGGGGTGCCAGAAGGCAAGTTTCAGCAGGGCGTTGCGGGCGAGCTTAATGTGTAGCCACAGTTGTTCTAGGCGAGATTGTAGCCGAGAAGCTTTCCGTCTCCATTCACGAGACAAGAAAAGCAGAACGCAATGGTCTAGAGGGTTGAGAAGAAAAGTGCTCGTAGCGAGCTCGTTGCGGCAGAAGCGAAAGCCAGGAGCAGCGTGCTCGCTGCGAGAAGTAGACGGCGCTTCGCCTCCTTGGGAAGGAAATGGCGTCTGGGCACGAACGGCAGCCAGCGAAGCTTCAGAACAGCAGGCTGTTCTGCTCAGCGTACGAGCCTGAAGTGAGTGGCAAGGGCTAAGGGGACAGTCCCAAGGCATCTAGCTTTCCTGCTAGCAATGCCATTTCTACCCTGCTGTGGAAAACATTGTCCTTTGCCCTTCTGCTCCGAGAGGCAGAGAGCACCTCGGCAGACGCAGTGCAGAGGGAAAGGACACAGTATCCGAGGGAGCGTGACGCCACTTAGGCGGGCAAAGCAGAAAGGTGCCGCCCGGCACTGGCTTTGACTCCCTGAGCTTCCTTGCTAGGACAGCAGCTGCCGAAAGCTGGCAACTAGGCTGCCAGAGTGCAGAATGTAGGCGGTCTGGCACGCCTGCTTGCCGAAAGCCAGGATCAGCGAGACAGCGTGCTAGGCTCTGTTTCACAGCACCTTGGAGAACACGCCCTTGAAGAATGCCGTCTCTGTTCCGCAAAAGCTCTGCCACAGTGAAGGTGGAAGAAGCAGCCTGTGGCCACGGGCAGAGCTGGTCAACAGCTGCGCCTAACTTTCCCAAGCTGCGAGAGCATTCTCAGCCGAGTTCTGCTTTGACAGAGCTATTGCTGAACTTTTGCAGTCCCGGAGGCTGCTGAAACCAAGGCTGTGTTCTGCCTCTTCATTCTTGCCTTCCTGTGCTCCAGCGAGAAGTGAAGCTCTGGCACGGCATTCAGCTTTGCCGCCTCTCTGCACGGAAAGCACTAGACAGAACTAGTGTGCTTCGTGCATGCTCTCTCCTCGCTTTTATGGTCACTGCGCTGCTTTTTGCTTGGCAGCGTTCCAAGGGTCCACGGCATACCTCTTGCACAGCGAGAGGTGGCCGGCGAGGAATACTTGCTGGCTTAAGTCGTTCCATGCTCAAGGCATTCATCGGAGCAACACCATGGGGGAAAAGAGGGGGGAACATTGCAGGACAAATTTCTATGCTGGAACATGATTGTCTGCGAGACAGCTCTCCGCAGCGCTAGTATTTGGCCAGGCTGAAATCAGCGCCACGGGAAGCCAATCTGACAAGCGGAGTGCAACGAGCACGGCGATATGGGGCCACTTGGCAGGTGGCCGAAGAAAGACGGCTGCCCCGCGAATGGGGTGCCAGAAGGCAAGTTTCAGCAGGGCGTTGCGGGCGAGCTTAATGTGTAGCCGCAGTTGTTCTAGGCGAGATTGTAGCCGAGAAGCTTTCCGTCTCCATTCACGAGACAAGAAAAGCAGAACGCAATGGTCTAGAGGGTTGAGAAGAAAAGTGCTCGTAGCGAGCTCGTTGCGGCAGAAGCGAAAGCCAGGAGCAGCGTGCTCGCTGCGAGAAGTAGACGGCGCTTCGCCTCCTTGGGAAGGAAATGGCGTCTGGGCACGAACGGCAGCCAGCGAAGCTTCAGAACAGCAGGCTGTTCTGCTCAGCGTACGAGCCTGAAGTGAGTGGCAAGGGCTAAGGGGACAGTCCCAAGGCATCTAGCTTTCCTGCTAGCAATGCCATTTCTACCCTGCTGTGGAAAACATTGTCCTTTGCCCTTCTGCTCCGAGAGGCAGAGAGCACCTCGGCAGACGCAGTGCAGAGGGAAAGGACACAGTATCCGAGGGAGCGTGACGCCACTTAGGCGGGCAAAGCAGAAAGGTGCCGCCCGGCACTGGCTTTGACTCCCTGAGCTTCCTTGCTAGGACAGCAGCTGCCGAAAGCTGGCAACTAGGCTGCCAGAGTGCAGAATGTAGGCGGTCTGGCACGCCTGCTTGCCGAAAGCCAGGATCAGCGAGACAGCGTGCTAGGCTCTGTTTCACAGCACCTTGGAGAACACGCCCTTGAAGAATGCCGTCTCTGTTCCGCAAAAGCTCTGCCACAGTGAAGGTGGAAGAAGCAGCCTGTGGCCACGGGCAGAGCTGGTCAACAGCTGCGCCTAACTTTCCCAAGCTGCGAGAGCATTCTCAGCCGAGTTCTGCTTTGACAGAGCTATTGCTGAACTTTTGCAGTCCCGGAGGCTGCTGAAACCAAGGCTGTGTTCTGCCTCTTCATTCTTGCCTTCCTGTGCTCCAGCGAGAAGTGAAGCTCTGGCACGGCATTCAGCTTTGCCGCCTCTCTGCACGGAAAGCACTAGACAGAACTAGTGTGCTTCGTGCATGCTCTCTCCTCGCTTTTATGGTCACTGCGCTGCTTTTTGCTTGGCAGCGTTCCAAGGGTCCACGGCATACCTCTTGCACAGCGAGAGGTGGCCGGCGAGGAATACTTGCTGGCTTAAGTCGTTCCATGCTCAAGGCATTCATCGGAGCAACACCATGGGGGAAAAGAGGGGGGAACATTGCAGGACAAATTTCTATGCTGGAACATGATTGTCTGCGAGACAGCTCTCCGCAGCGCTAGTATTTGGCCAGGCTGAAATCAGCGCCACGGGAAGCCAATCTGACAAGCGGAGTGCAACGAGCACGGCGATATGGGGCCACTTGGCAGGTGGCCGAAGAAAGACGGCTGCCCCGCGAATGGGGTGCCAGAAGGCAAGTTTCAGCAGGGCGTTGCGGGCGAGCTTAATGTGTAGCCGCAGTTGTTCTAGGCGAGATTGTAGCCGAGAAGCTTTCCGTCTCCATTCACGAGACAAGAAAAGCAGAACGCAATGGTCTAGAGGGTTGAGAAGAAAAGTGCTCGTAGCGAGCTCGTTGCGGCAGAAGCGAAAGCCAGGAGCAGCGTGCTCGCTGCGAGAAGTAGACGGCGCTTCGCCTCCTTGGGAAGGAAATGGCGTCTGGGCACGAACGGCAGCCAGCGAAGCTTCAGAACAGCAGGCTGTTCTGCTCAGCGTACGAGCCTGAAGTGAGTGGCAAGGGCTAAGGGGACAGTCCCAAGGCATCTAGCTTTCCTGCTAGCAATGCCATTTCTACCCTGCTGTGGAAAACATTGTCCTTTGCCCTTCTGCTCCGAGAGGCAGAGAGCACCTCGGCAGACGCAGTGCAGAGGGAAAGGACACAGTATCCGAGGGAGCGTGACGCCACTTAGGCGGGCAAAGCAGAAAGGTGCCGCCCGGCACTGGCTTTGACTCCCTGAGCTTCCTTGCTAGGACAGCAGCTGCCGAAAGCTGGCAACTAGGCTGCCAGAGTGCAGAATGTAGGCGGTCTGGCACGCCTGCTTGCCGAAAGCCAGGATCAGCGAGACAGCGTGCTAGGCTCTGTTTCACAGCACCTTGGAGAACACGCCCTTGAAGAATGCCGTCTCTGTTCCGCAAAAGCTCTGCCACAGTGAAGGTGGAAGAAGCAGCCTGTGGCCACGGGCAGAGCTGGTCAACAGCTGCGCCTAACTTTCCCAAGCTGCGAGAGCATTCTCAGCCGAGTTCTGCTTTGACAGAGCTATTGCTGAACTTTTGCAGTCCCGGAGGCTGCTGAAACCAAGGCTGTGTTCTGCCTCTTCATTCTTGCCTTCCTGTGCTCCAGCGAGAAGTGAAGCTCTGGCACGGCATTCAGCTTTGCCGCCTCTCTGCACGGAAAGCACTAGACAGAACTAGTGTGCTTCGTGCATGCTCTCTCCTCGCTTTTATGGTCACTGCGCTGCTTTTTGCTTGGCAGCGTTCCAAGGGTCCACGGCATACCTCTTGCACAGCGAGAGGTGGCCGGCGAGGAATACTTGCTGGCTTAAGTCGTTCCATGCTCAAGGCATTCATCGGAGCAACACCATGGGGGAAAAGAGGGGGGAACATTGCAGGACAAATTTCTATGCTGGAACATGATTGTCTGCGAGACAGCTCTCCGCAGCGCTAGTATTTGGCCAGGCTGAAATCAGCGCCACGGGAAGCCAATCTGACAAGCGGAGTGCAACGAGCACGGCGATATGGGGCCACTTGGCAGGTGGCCGAAGAAAGACGGCTGCCCCGCGAATGGGGTGCCAGAAGGCAAGTTTCAGCAGGGCGTTGCGGGCGAGCTTAATGTGTAGCCGCAGTTGTTCTAGGCGAGATTGTAGCCGAGAAGCTTTCCGTCTCCATTCACGAGACAAGAAAAGCAGAACGCAATGGTCTAGAGGGTTGAGAAGAAAAGTGCTCGTAGCGAGCTCGTTGCGGCAGAAGCGAAAGCCAGGAGCAGCGTGCTCGCTGCGAGAAGTAGACGGCGCTTCGCCTCCTTGGGAAGGAAATGGCGTCTGGGCACGAACGGCAGCCAGCGAAGCTTCAGAACAGCAGGCTGTTCTGCTCAGCGTACGAGCCTGAAGTGAGTGGCAAGGGCTAAGGGGACAGTCCCAAGGCATCTAGCTTTCCTGCTAGCAATGCCTTTTCTACCCTGCTGTGGAAAACATTGTCCTTTGCCCTTCTGCTCCGAGAGGCAGAGAGCACCTCGGCAGACGCAGTGCAGAGGGAAAGGACACAGTATCCGAGGGAGCGTGACGCCGCTTAGGCGGGCAAAGCAGAAAGGTGCCGCCCGGCACTGGCTTTGACTCCCTGAGCTTCCTTGCTAGGACAGCAGCTGCCGAAAGCTGGCAACTAGGCTGCCAGAGTGCAGAATGTAGGCGGTCTGGCACGCCTGCTTGCCGAAAGCCAGGATCAGCGAGACAGCGTGCTAGGCTCTGTTTCACAGCACCTTGGAGAACACGCCCTTGAAGAATGCCGTCTCTGTTCCGCAAAAGCTCTGCCACAGTGAAGGTGGAAGAAGCAGCCTGTGGCCACGGGCAGAGCTGGTCAACAGCTGCGCCTAACTTTCCCAAGCTGCGAGAGCATTCTCAGCCGAGTTCTGCTTTGACAGAGCTATTGCTGAACTTTTGCAGTCCCGGAGGCTGCTGAAACCAAGGCTGTGTTCTGCCTCTTCATTCTTGCCTTCCTGTGCTCCAGCGAGAAGTGAAGCTCTGGCACGGCATTCAGCTTTGCCGCCTCTCTGCACGGAAAGCACTAGACAGAACTAGTGTGCTTCGTGCATGCTCTCTCCTCGCTTTTATGGTCACTGCGCTGCTTTTTGCTTGGCAGCGTTCCAAGGGTCCACGGCATACCTCTTGCACAGCGAGAGGTGGCCGGCGAGGAATACTTGCTGGCTTAAGTCGTTCCATGCTCAAGGCATTCATCGGAGCAACACCATGGGGGAAAAGAGGGGGGAACATTGCAGGACAAATTTCTATGCTGGAACATGATTGTCTGCGAGACAGCTCTCCGCAGCGCTAGTATTTGGCCAGGCTGAAATCAGCGCCACGGGAAGCCAATCTGACAAGCGGAGTGCAACGAGCACGGCGATATGGGGCCACTTGGCAGGTGGCCGAAGAAAGACGGCTGCCCCGCGAATGGGGTGCCAGAAGGCAAGTTTCAGCAGGGCGTTGCGGGCGAGCTTAATGTGTAGCCGCAGTTGTTCTAGGCGAGATTGTAGCCGAGAAGCTTTCCGTCTCCATTCACGAGACAAGAAAAGCAGAACGCAATGGTCTAGAGGGTTGAGAAGAAAAGTGCTCGTAGCGAGCTCGTTGCGGCAGAAGCGAAAGCCAGGAGCAGCGTGCTCGCTGCGAGAAGTAGACGGCGCTTCGCCTCCTTGGGAAGGAAATGGCGTCTGGGCACGAACGGCAGCCAGCGAAGCTTCAGAACAGCAGGCTGTTCTGCTCAGCGTACGAGCCTGAAGTGAGTGGCAAGGGCTAAGGGGACAGTCCCAAGGCATCTAGCTTTCCTGCTAGCAATGCCATTTCTACCCTGCTGTGGAAAACATTGTCCTTTGCCCTTCTGCTCCGAGAGGCAGAGAGCACCTCGGCAGACGCAGTGCAGAGGGAAAGGACACAGTATCCGAGGGAGCGTGACGCCGCTTAGGCGGGCAAAGCAGAAAGGTGCCGCCCGGCACTGGCTTTGACTCCCTGAGCTTCCTTGCTAGGACAGCAGCTGCCGAAAGCTGGCAACTAGGCTGCCAGAGTGCAGAATGTAGGCGGTCTGGCACGCCTGCTTGCCGAAAGCCAGGATCAGCGAGACAGCGTGCTAGGCTCTGTTTCACAGCACCTTGGAGAACACGCCCTTGAAGAATGCCGTCTCTGTTCCGCAAAAGCTCTGCCACAGTGAAGGTGGAAGAAGCAGCCTGTGGCCACGGGCAGAGCTGGTCAACAGCTGCGCCTAACTTTCCCAAGCTGCGAGAGCATTCTCAGCCGAGTTCTGCTTTGACAGAGCTATTGCTGAACTTTTGCAGTCCCGGAGGCTGCTGAAACCAAGGCTGTGTTCTGCCTCTTCATTCTTGCCTTCCTGTGCTCCAGCGAGAAGTGAAGCTCTGGCACGGCATTCAGCTTTGCCGCCTCTCTGCACGGAAAGCACTAGACAGAACTAGTGTGCTTCGTGCATGCTCTCTCCTCGCTTTTATGGTCACTGCGCTGCTTTTTGCTTGGCAGCGTTCCAAGGGTCCACGGCATACCTCTTGCACAGCGAGAGGTGGCCGGCGAGGAATACTTGCTGGCTTAAGTCGTTCCATGCTCAAGGCATTCATCGGAGCAACACCATGGGGGAAAAGAGGGGGGAACATTGCAGGACAAATTTCTATGCTGGAACATGATTGTCTGCGAGACAGCTCTCCGCAGCGCTAGTATTTGGCCAGGCTGAAATCAGCGCCACGGGAAGCCAATCTGACAAGCGGAGTGCAACGAGCACGGCGATATGGGGCCACTTGGCAGGTGGCCGAAGAAAGACGGCTGCCCCGCGAATGGGGTGCCAGAAGGCAAGTTTCAGCAGGGCGTTGCGGGCGAGCTTAATGTGTAGCCGCAGTTGTTCTAGGCGAGATTGTAGCCGAGAAGCTTTCCGTCTCCATTCACGAGACAAGAAAAGCAGAACGCAATGGTCTAGAGGGTTGAGAAGAAAAGTGCTCGTAGCGAGCTCGTTGCGGCAGAAGCGAAAGCCAGGAGCAGCGTGCTCGCTGCGAGAAGTAGACGGCGCTTCGCCTCCTTGGGAAGGAAATGGCGTCTGGGCACGAACGGCAGCCAGCGAAGCTTCAGAACAGCAGGCTGTTCTGCTCAGCGTACGAGCCTGAAGTGAGTGGCAAGGGCTAAGGGGACAGTCCCAAGGCATCTAGCTTTCCTGCTAGCAATGCCATTTCTACCCTGCTGTGGAAAACATTGTCCTTTGCCCTTCTGCTCCGAGAGGCAGAGAGCACCTCGGCAGACGCAGTGCAGAGGGAAAGGACACAGTATCCGAGGGAGCGTGACGCCACTTAGGCGGGCAAAGCAGAAAGGTGCCGCCCGGCACTGGCTTTGACTCCCTGAGCTTCCTTGCTAGGACAGCAGCTGCCGAAAGCTGGCAACTAGGCTGCCAGAGTGCAGAATGTAGGCGGTCTGGCACGCCTGCTTGCCGAAAGCCAGGATCAGCGAGACAGCGTGCTAGGCTCTGTTTCACAGCACCTTGGAGAACACGCCCTTGAAGAATGCCGTCTCTGTTCCGCAAAAGCTCTGCCACAGTGAAGGTGGAAGAAGCAGCCTGTGGCCACGGGCAGAGCTGGTCAACAGCTGCGCCTAACTTTCCCAAGCTGCGAGAGCATTCTCAGCCGAGTTCTGCTTTGACAGAGCTATTGCTGAACTTTTGCAGTCCCGGAGGCTGCTGAAACCAAGGCTGTGTTCTGCCTCTTCATTCTTGCCTTCCTGTGCTCCAGCGAGAAGTGAAGCTCTGGCACGGCATTCAGCTTTGCCGCCTCTCTGCACGGAAAGCACTAGACAGAACTAGTGTGCTTCGTGCATGCTCTCTCCTCGCTTTTATGGTCACTGCGCTGCTTTTTGCTTGGCAGCGTTCCAAGGGTCCACGGCATACCTCTTGCACAGCGAGAGGTGGCCGGCGAGGAATACTTGCTGGCTTAAGTCGTTCCATGCTCAAGGCATTCATCGGAGCAACACCATGGGGGAAAAGAGGGGGGAACATTGCAGGACAAATTTCTATGCTGGAACATGATTGTCTGCGAGACAGCTCTCCGCAGCGCTAGTATTTGGCCAGGCTGAAATCAGCGCCACGGGAAGCCAATCTGACAAGCGGAGTGCAACGAGCACGGCGATATGGGGCCACTTGGCAGGTGGCCGAAGAAAGACGGCTGCCCCGCGAATGGGGTGCCAGAAGGCAAGTTTCAGCAGGGCGTTGCGGGCGAGCTTAATGTGTAGCCACAGTTGTTCTAGGCGAGATTGTAGCCGAGAAGCTTTCCGTCTCCATTCACGAGACAAGAAAAGCAGAACGCAATGGTCTAGAGGGTTGAGAAGAAAAGTGCTCGTAGCGAGCTCGTTGCGGCAGAAGCGAAAGCCAGGAGCAGCGTGCTCGCTGCGAGAAGTAGACGGCGCTTCGCCTCCTTGGGAAGGAAATGGCGTCTGGGCACGAACGGCAGCCAGCGAAGCTTCAGAACAGCAGGCTGTTCTGCTCAGCGTACGAGCCTGAAGTGAGTGGCAAGGGCTAAGGGGACAGTCCCAAGGCATCTAGCTTTCCTGCTAGCAATGCCATTTCTACCCTGCTGTGGAAAACATTGTCCTTTGCCCTTCTGCTCCGAGAGGCAGAGAGCACCTCGGCAGACGCAGTGCAGAGGGAAAGGACACAGTATCCGAGGGAGCGTGACGCCACTTAGGCGGGCAAAGCAGAAAGGTGCCGCCCGGCACTGGCTTTGACTCCCTGAGCTTCCTTGCTAGGACAGCAGCTGCCGAAAGCTGGCAACTAGGCTGCCAGAGTGCAGAATGTAGGCGGTCTGGCACGCCTGCTTGCCGAAAGCCAGGATCAGCGAGACAGCGTGCTAGGCTCTGTTTCACAGCACCTTGGAGAACACGCCCTTGAAGAATGCCGTCTCTGTTCCGCAAAAGCTCTGCCACAGTGAAGGTGGAAGAAGCAGCCTGTGGCCACGGGCAGAGCTGGTCAACAGCTGCGCCTAACTTTCCCAAGCTGCGAGAGCATTCTCAGCCGAGTTCTGCTTTGACAGAGCTATTGCTGAACTTTTGCAGTCCCGGAGGCTGCTGAAACCAAGGCTGTGTTCTGCCTCTTCATTCTTGCCTTCCTGTGCTCCAGCGAGAAGTGAAGCTCTGGCACGGCATTCAGCTTTGCCGCCTCTCTGCACGGAAAGCACTAGACAGAACTAGTGTGCTTCGTGCATGCTCTCTCCTCGCTTTTATGGTCACTGCGCTGCTTTTTGCTTGGCAGCGTTCCAAGGGTCCACGGCATACCTCTTGCACAGCGAGAGGTGGCCGGCGAGGAATACTTGCTGGCTTAAGTCGTTCCATGCTCAAGGCATTCATCGGAGCAACACCATGGGGGAAAAGAGGGGGGAACATTGCAGGACAAATTTCTATGCTGGAACATGATTGTCTGCGAGACAGCTCTCCGCAGCGCTAGTATTTGGCCAGGCTGAAATCAGCGCCACGGGAAGCCAATCTGACAAGCGGAGTGCAACGAGCACGGCGATATGGGGCCACTTGGCAGGTGGCCGAAGAAAGACGGCTGCCCCGCGAATGGGGTGCCAGAAGGCAAGTTTCAGCAGGGCGTTGCGGGCGAGCTTAATGTGTAGCCGCAGTTGTTCTAGGCGAGATTGTAGCCGAGAAGCTTTCCGTCTCCATTCACGAGACAAGAAAAGCAGAACGCAATGGTCTAGAGGGTTGAGAAGAAAAGTGCTCGTAGCGAGCTCGTTGCGGCAGAAGCGAAAGCCAGGAGCAGCGTGCTCGCTGCGAGAAGTAGACGGCGCTTCGCCTCCTTGGGAAGGAAATGGCGTCTGGGCACGAACGGCAGCCAGCGAAGCTTCAGAACAACAGGCTGTTCTGCTCAGCGTACGAGCCTGAAGTGAGTGGCAAGGGCTAAGGGGACAGTCCCAAGGCATCTAGCTTTCCTGCTAGCAATGCCATTTCTACCCTGCTGTGGAAAACATTGTCCTTTGCCCTTCTGCTCCGAGAGGCAGAGAGCACCTCGGCAGACGCAGTGCAGAGGGAAAGGACACAGTATCCGAGGGAGCGTGACGCCGCTTAGGCGGGCAAAGCAGAAAGGTGCCGCCCGGCACTGGCTTTGACTCCCTGAGCTTCCTTGCTAGGACAGCAGCTGCCGAAAGCTGGCAACTAGGCTGCCAGAGTGCAGAATGTAGGCGGTCTGGCACGCCTGCTTGCCGAAAGCCAGGATCAGCGAGACAGCGTGCTAGGCTCTGTTTCACAGCACCTTGGAGAACACGCCCTTGAAGAATGCCGTCTCTGTTCCGCAAAAGCTCTGCCACAGTGAAGGTGGAAGAAGCAGCCTGTGGCCACGGGCAGAGCTGGTCAACAGCTGCGCCTAACTTTCCCAAGCTGCGAGAGCATTCTCAGCCGAGTTCTGCTTTGACAGAGCTATTGCTGAACTTTTGCAGTCCCGGAGGCTGCTGAAACCAAGGCTGTGTTCTGCCTCTTCATTCTTGCCTTCCTGTGCTCCAGCGAGAAGTGAAGCTCTGGCACGGCATTCAGCTTTGCCGCCTCTCTGCACGGAAAGCACTAGACAGAACTAGTGTGCTTCGTGCATGCTCTCTCCTCGCTTTTATGGTCACTGCGCTGCTTTTTGCTTGGCAGCGTTCCAAGGGTCCACGGCATACCTCTTGCACAGCGAGAGGTGGCCGGCGAGGAATACTTGCTGGCTTAAGTCGTTCCATGCTCAAGGCATTCATCGGAGCAACACCATGGGGGAAAAGAGGGGGGAACATTGCAGGACAAATTTCTATGCTGGAACATGATTGTCTGCGAGACAGCTCTCCGCAGCGCTAGTATTTGGCCAGGCTGAAATCAGCGCCACGGGAAGCCAATCTGACAAGCGGAGTGCAACGAGCACGGCGATATGGGGCCACTTGGCAGGTGGCCGAAGAAAGACGGCTGCCCCGCGAATGGGGTGCCAGAAGGCAAGTTTCAGCAGGGCGTTGCGGGCGAGCTTAATGTGTAGCCGCAGTTGTTCTAGGCGAGATTGTAGCCGAGAAGCTTTCCGTCTCCATTCACGAGACAAGAAAAGCAGAACGCAATGGTCTAGAGGGTTGAGAAGAAAAGTGCTCGTAGCGAGCTCGTTGCGGCAGAAGCGAAAGCCAGGAGCAGCGTGCTCGCTGCGAGAAGTAGACGGCGCTTCGCCTCCTTGGGAAGGAAATGGCGTCTGGGCACGAACGGCAGCCAGCGAAGCTTCAGAACAGCAGGCTGTTCTGCTCAGCGTACGAGCCTGAAGTGAGTGGCAAGGGCTAAGGGGACAGTCCCAAGGCATCTAGCTTTCCTGCTAGCAATGCCATTTCTACCCTGCTGTGGAAAACATTGTCCTTTGCCCTTCTGCTCCGAGAGGCAGAGAGCACCTCGGCAGACGCAGTGCAGAGGGAAAGGACACAGTATCCGAGGGAGCGTGACGCCACTTAGGCGGGCAAAGCAGAAAGGTGCCGCCCGGCACTGGCTTTGACTCCCTGAGCTTCCTTGCTAGGACAGCAGCTGCCGAAAGCTGGCAACTAGGCTGCCAGAGTGCAGAATGTAGGCGGTCTGGCACGCCTGCTTGCCGAAAGCCAGGATCAGCGAGACAGCGTGCTAGGCTCTGTTTCACAGCACCTTGGAGAACACGCCCTTGAAGAATGCCGTCTCTGTTCCGCAAAAGCTCTGCCACAGTGAAGGTGGAAGAAGCAGCCTGTGGCCACGGGCAGAGCTGGTCAACAGCTGCGCCTAACTTTCCCAAGCTGCGAGAGCATTCTCAGCCGAGTTCTGCTTTGACAGAGCTATTGCTGAACTTTTGCAGTCCCGGAGGCTGCTGAAACCAAGGCTGTGTTCTGCCTCTTCATTCTTGCCTTCCTGTGCTCCAGCGAGAAGTGAAGCTCTGGCACGGCATTCAGCTTTGCCGCCTCTCTGCACGGAAAGCACTAGACAGAACTAGTGTGCTTCGTGCATGCTCTCTCCTCGCTTTTATGGTCACTGCGCTGCTTTTTGCTTGGCAGCGTTCCAAGGGTCCACGGCATACCTCTTGCACAGCGAGAGGTGGCCGGCGAGGAATACTTGCTGGCTTAAGTCGTTCCATGCTCAAGGCATTCATCGGAGCAACACCATGGGGGAAAAGAGGGGGGAACATTGCAGGACAAATTTCTATGCTGGAACATGATTGTCTGCGAGACAGCTCTCCGCAGCGCTAGTATTTGGCCAGGCTGAAATCAGCGCCACGGGAAGCCAATCTGACAAGCGGAGTGCAACGAGCACGGCGATATGGGGCCACTTGGCAGGTGGCCGAAGAAAGACGGCTGCCCCGCGAATGGGGTGCCAGAAGGCAAGTTTCAGCAGGGCGTTGCGGGCGAGCTTAATGTGTAGCCGCAGTTGTTCTAGGCGAGATTGTAGCCGAGAAGCTTTCCGTCTCCATTCACGAGACAAGAAAAGCAGAACGCAATGGTCTAGAGGGTTGAGAAGAAAAGTGCTCGTAGCGAGCTCGTTGCGGCAGAAGCGAAAGCCAGGAGCAGCGTGCTCGCTGCGAGAAGTAGACGGCGCTTCGCCTCCTTGGGAAGGAAATGGCGTCTGGGCACGAACGGCAGCCAGCGAAGCTTCAGAACAGCAGGCTGTTCTGCTCAGCGTACGAGCCTGAAGTGAGTGGCAAGGGCTAAGGGGACAGTCCCAAGGCATCTAGCTTTCCTGCTAGCAATGCCATTTCTACCCTGCTGTGGAAAACATTGTCCTTTGCCCTTCTGCTCCGAGAGGCAGAGAGCACCTCGGCAGACGCAGTGCAGAGGGAAAGGACACAGTATCCGAGGGAGCGTGACGCCACTTAGGCGGGCAAAGCAGAAAGGTGCCGCCCGGCACTGGCTTTGACTCCCTGAGCTTCCTTGCTAGGACAGCAGCTGCCGAAAGCTGGCAACTAGGCTGCCAGAGTGCAGAATGTAGGCGGTCTGGCACGCCTGCTTGCCGAAAGCCAGGATCAGCGAGACAGCGTGCTAGGCTCTGTTTCACAGCACCTTGGAGAACACGCCCTTGAAGAATGCCGTCTCTGTTCCGCAAAAGCTCTGCCACAGTGAAGGTGGAAGAAGCAGCCTGTGGCCACGGGCAGAGCTGGTCAACAGCTGCGCCTAACTTTCCCAAGCTGCGAGAGCATTCTCAGCCGAGTTCTGCTTTGACAGAGCTATTGCTGAACTTTTGCAGTCCCGGAGGCTGCTGAAACCAAGGCTGTGTTCTGCCTCTTCATTCTTGCCTTCCTGTGCTCCAGCGAGAAGTGAAGCTCTGGCACGGCATTCAGCTTTGCCGCCTCTCTGCACGGAAAGCACTAGACAGAACTAGTGTGCTTCGTGCATGCTCTCTCCTCGCTTTTATGGTCACTGCGCTGCTTTTTGCTTGGCAGCGTTCCAAGGGTCCACGGCATACCTCTTGCACAGCGAGAGGTGGCCGGCGAGGAATACTTGCTGGCTTAAGTCGTTCCATGCTCAAGGCATTCATCGGAGCAACACCATGGGGGAAAAGAGGGGGGAACATTGCAGGACAAATTTCTATGCTGGAACATGATTGTCTGCGAGACAGCTCTCCGCAGCGCTAGTATTTGGCCAGGCTGAAATCAGCGCCACGGGAAGCCAATCTGACAAGCGGAGTGCAACGAGCACGGCGATATGGGGCCACTTGGCAGGTGGCCGAAGAAAGACGGCTGCCCCGCGAATGGGGTGCCAGAAGGCAAGTTTCAGCAGGGCGTTGCGGGCGAGCTTAATGTGTAGCCGCAGTTGTTCTAGGCGAGATTGTAGCCGAGAAGCTTTCCGTCTCCATTCACGAGACAAGAAAAGCAGAACGCAATGGTCTAGAGGGTTGAGAAGAAAAGTGCTCGTAGCGAGCTCGTTGCGGCAGAAGCGAAAGCCAGGAGCAGCGTGCTCGCTGCGAGAAGTAGACGGCGCTTCGCCTCCTTGGGAAGGAAATGGCGTCTGGGCACGAACGGCAGCCAGCGAAGCTTCAGAACAACAGGCTGTTCTGCTCAGCGTACGAGCCTGAAGTGAGTGGCAAGGGCTAAGGGGACAGTCCCAAGGCATCTAGCTTTCCTGCTAGCAATGCCATTTCTACCCTGCTGTGGAAAACATTGTCCTTTGCCCTTCTGCTCCGAGAGGCAGAGAGCACCTCGGCAGACGCAGTGCAGAGGGAAAGGACACAGTATCCGAGGGAGCGTGACGCCGCTTAGGCGGGCAAAGCAGAAAGGTGCCGCCCGGCACTGGCTTTGACTCCCTGAGCTTCCTTGCTAGGACAGCAGCTGCCGAAAGCTGGCAACTAGGCTGCCAGAGTGCAGAATGTAGGCGGTCTGGCACGCCTGCTTGCCGAAAGCCAGGATCAGCGAGACAGCGTGCTAGGCTCTGTTTCACAGCACCTTGGAGAACACGCCCTTGAAGAATGCCGTCTCTGTTCCGCAAAAGCTCTGCCACAGTGAAGGTGGAAGAAGCAGCCTGTGGCCACGGGCAGAGCTGGTCAACAGCTGCGCCTAACTTTCCCAAGCTGCGAGAGCATTCTCAGCCGAGTTCTGCTTTGACAGAGCTATTGCTGAACTTTTGCAGTCCCGGAGGCTGCTGAAACCAAGGCTGTGTTCTGCCTCTTCATTCTTGCCTTCCTGTGCTCCAGCGAGAAGTGAAGCTCTGGCACGGCATTCAGCTTTGCCGCCTCTCTGCACGGAAAGCACTAGACAGAACTAGTGTGCTTCGTGCATGCTCTCTCCTCGCTTTTATGGTCACTGCGCTGCTTTTTGCTTGGCAGCGTTCCAAGGGTCCACGGCATACCTCTTGCACAGCGAGAGGTGGCCG
Source organism: Cinclus cinclus (assembly GCF_963662255.1). Lineage (NCBI taxonomy): Eukaryota > Metazoa > Chordata > Aves > Passeriformes > Cinclidae > Cinclus > Cinclus cinclus. The sequence goes on along the minus strand of NW_026912235.1, from coordinate 337,972 downwards.
GCGAGGAATACTTGCTGGCTTAAGTCGTTCCATGCTCAAGGCATTCATCGGAGCAACACCATGGGGGAAAAGAGGGGGGAACATTGCAGGACAAATTTCTATGCTGGAACATGATTGTCTGCGAGACAGCTCTCCGCAGCGCTAGTATTTGGCCAGGCTGAAATCAGCGCCACGGGAAGCCAATCTGACAAGCGGAGTGCAACGAGCACGGCGATATGGGGCCACTTGGCAGGTGGCCGAAGAAAGACGGCTGCCCCGCGAATGGGGTGCCAGAAGGCAAGTTTCAGCAGGGCGTTGCGGGCGAGCTTAATGTGTAGCCGCAGTTGTTCTAGGCGAGATTGTAGCCGAGAAGCTTTCCGTCTCCATTCACGAGACAAGAAAAGCAGAACGCAATGGTCTAGAGGGTTGAGAAGAAAAGTGCTCGTAGCGAGCTCGTTGCGGCAGAAGCGAAAGCCAGGAGCAGCGTGCTCGCTGCGAGAAGTAGACGGCGCTTCGCCTCCTTGGGAAGGAAATGGCGTCTGGGCACGAACGGCAGCCAGCGAAGCTTCAGAACAGCAGGCTGTTCTGCTCAGCGTACGAGCCTGAAGTGAGTGGCAAGGGCTAAGGGGACAGTCCCAAGGCATCTAGCTTTCCTGCTAGCAATGCCATTTCTACCCTGCTGTGGAAAACATTGTCCTTTGCCCTTCTGCTCCGAGAGGCAGAGAGCACCTCGGCAGACGCAGTGCAGAGGGAAAGGACACAGTATCCGAGGGAGCGTGACGCCACTTAGGCGGGCAAAGCAGAAAGGTGCCGCCCGGCACTGGCTTTGACTCCCTGAGCTTCCTTGCTAGGACAGCAGCTGCCGAAAGCTGGCAACTAGGCTGCCAGAGTGCAGAATGTAGGCGGTCTGGCACGCCTGCTTGCCGAAAGCCAGGATCAGCGAGACAGCGTGCTAGGCTCTGTTTCACAGCACCTTGGAGAACACGCCCTTGAAGAATGCCGTCTCTGTTCCGCAAAAGCTCTGCCACAGTGAAGGTGGAAGAAGCAGCCTGTGGCCACGGGCAGAGCTGGTCAACAGCTGCGCCTAACTTTCCCAAGCTGCGAGAGCATTCTCAGCCGAGTTCTGCTTTGACAGAGCTATTGCTGAACTTTTGCAGTCCCGGAGGCTGCTGAAACCAAGGCTGTGTTCTGCCTCTTCATTCTTGCCTTCCTGTGCTCCAGCGAGAAGTGAAGCTCTGGCACGGCATTCAGCTTTGCCGCCTCTCTGCACGGAAAGCACTAGACAGAACTAGTGTGCTTCGTGCATGCTCTCTCCTCGCTTTTATGGTCACTGCGCTGCTTTTTGCTTGGCAGCGTTCCAAGGGTCCACGGCATACCTCTTGCACAGCGAGAGGTGGCCGGCGAGGAATACTTGCTGGCTTAAGTCGTTCCATGCTCAAGGCATTCATCGGAGCAACACCATGGGGGAAAAGAGGGGGGAACATTGCAGGACAAATTTCTATGCTGGAACATGATTGTCTGCGAGACAGCTCTCCGCAGCGCTAGTATTTGGCCAGGCTGAAATCAGCGCCACGGGAAGCCAATCTGACAAGCGGAGTGCAACGAGCGCGGCGATATGGGGCCACTTGGCAGGTGGCCGAAGAAAGACGGCTGCCCCGCGAATGGGGTGCCAGACGGCAAGTTTCAGCAGGGCGTTGCGGGCGAGCTTAATGTGTAGCCGCAGTTGTTCTAGGCGAGATTGTAGCCGAGAAGCTTTCCGTCTCCATTCACGAGACAAGAAAAGCAGAACGCAATGGTCTAGAGGGTTGAGAAGAAAAGTGCTCGTAGCGAGCTCGTTGCGGCAGAAGCGAAAGCCAGGAGCAGCGTGCTCGCTGCGAGAAGTAGACGGCGCTTCGCCTCCTTGGGAAGGAAATGGCGTCTGGGCACGAACGGCAGCCAGCGAAGCTTCAGAACAGCAGGCTGTTCTGCTCAGCGTACGAGCCTGAAGTGAGTGGCAAGGGCTAAGGGGACAGTCCCAAGGCATCTAGCTTTCCTGCTAGCAATGCCATTTCTACCCTGCTGTGGAAAACATTGTCCTTTGCCCTTCTGCTCCGAGAGGCAGAGAGCACCTCGGCAGACGCAGTGCAGAGGGAAAGGACACAGTATCCGAGGGAGCGTGACGCCACTTAGGCGGGCAAAGCAGAAAGGTGCCGCCCGGCACTGGCTTTGACTCCCTGAGCTTCCTTGCTAGGACAGCAGCTGCCGAAAGCTGGCAACTAGGCTGCCAGAGTGCAGAATGTAGGCGGTCTGGCACGCCTGCTTGCCGAAAGCCAGGATCAGCGAGACAGCGTGCTAGGCTGTTTCACAGCACCTTGGAGAACACGCCCTTGAAGAATGCCGTCTCTGTTCCGCAAAAGCTCTGCCACAGTGAAGGTGGAAGAAGCAGCCTGTGGCCACGGGCAGAGCTGGTCAACAGCTGCGCCTAACTTTCCCAAGCTGCGAGAGCATTCTCGGCCGAGTTCTGCTTTGACAGAGCTATTGCTGAACTTTTGCAGTCCCGGAGGCTGCTGAAACCAAGGCTGTGTTCTGCCTCTTCATTCTTGCCTTCCTGTGCTCCAGCGAGAAGTGAAGCTCTGGCACGGCATTCAGCTTTGCCGCCTCTCTGCACGGAAAGCACTAGACAGAACTAGTGTGCTTCGTGCATGCTCTCTCCTCGCTTTTATGGTCACTGCGCTGCTTTTTGCTTGGCAGCGTTCCAAGGGTCCACGGCATACCTCTTGCACAGCGAGAGGTGGCCGGCGAGGAATACTTGCTGGCTTAAGTCGTTCCATGCTCAAGGCATTCATCGGAGCAACACCATGGGGGAAAAGAGGGGGGAACATTGCAGGACAAATTTCTATGCTGGAACATGATTGTCTGCGAGACAGCTCTCCGCAGCGCTAGTATTTGGCCAGGCTGAAATCAGCGCCACGGGAAGCCAATCTGACAAGCGGAGTGCAACGAGCACGGCAATATGGGGCCACTTGGCAGGTGGCCGAAGAAAGACGGCTGCCCCGCGAATGGGGTGCCAGACGGCAAGTTTCAGCAGGGCGTTGCGGGCGAGCTTAATGTGTAGCCGCAGTTGTTCTAGGCGAGATTGTAGCCGAGAAGCTTTCCGTCTCCATTCACGAGACAAGAAAAGCAGAACGCAATGGTCTAGAGGGTTGAGAAGAAAAGTGCTCGTAGCGAGCTCGTTGCGGCAGAAGCGAAAGCCAGGAGCAGCGTGCTCGCTGCGAGAAGTAGACGGCGCTTCGCCTCCTTGGGAAGGAAATGGCGTCTGGGCACGAACGGCAGCCAGCGAAGCTTCAGAACAGCAGGCTGTTCTGCTCAGCGTACGAGCCTGAAGTGAGTGGCAAGGGCTAAGGGGACAGTCCCAAGGCATCTAGCTTTCCTGCTAGCAATGCCATTTCTACCCTGCTGTGGAAAACATTGTCCTTTGCCCTTCTGCTCCGAGAGGCACAGAGCACCTCGGCAGACGCAGTGCAGAGGGAAAGGACACAGTATCCGAGGGAGCGTGACGCCACTTAGGCGGGCAAAGCAGAAAGGTGCCGCCCGGCACTGGCTTTGACTCCCTGAGCTTCCTTGCTAGGACAGCAGCTGCCGAAAGCTGGCAACTAGGCTGCCAGAGTGCAGAATGTCGGCGGTCTGGCACGCCTGCTTGCCGAAAGCCAGGATCAGCGAGACAGCGTGCTAGGCTCTGTTTCACAGCACCTTGGAGAACACGCCCTTGAAGAATGCCGTCTCTGTTCCGCAAAAGCTCTGCCACAGTGAAGGTGGAAGAAGCAGCTTGTGGCCACGGGCAGAGCTGGTCAACAGCTGCGCCTAACTTTCCCAAGCTGCGAGAGCATTCTCAGCCGAGTTCTGCTTTGACAGAGCTATTGCTGAACTTTTGCAGTCCCGGAGGCTGCTGAAACCAAGGCTGTGTTCTGCCTCTTCATTCTTGCCTTCCTGTGCTCCAGCGAGAAGTGAAGCTCTGGCACGGCATTCAGCTTTGCCGCCTCTCTGCACGGAAAGCACTAGACAGAACTAGTGTGCTTCGTGCATGCTCTCTCCTCGCTTTTATGGTCACTGCGCTGCTTTTTGCTTGGCAGCGTTCAAAGGGTCCACGGCATACCTCTTGCACAGCGAGAGGTGGCCGGCGAGGAATACTTGCTGGCTTAAGTCGTTCCATGCTCAAGGCATTCATCGGAGCAACACCATGGGGGAAAAGAGGGGGGAACATTGCAGGACAAATTTCTATGCTGGAACATGATTGTCTGCGAGACAGCTCTCCGCAGCGCTAGTATTTGGCCAGGCTGAAATCAGCGCCACGGGAAGCCAATCTGACAAGCGGAGTGCAACGAGCACGGCGATATGGGGCCACTTGGCAGGTGGCCGAAGAAAGACGGCTGCCCCGCGAATGGGGTGCCAGAAGGCAAGTTTCAGCAGGGCGTTGCGGGCGAGCTTAATGTGTAGCCGCAGTTGTTCTAGGCGAGATTGTAGCCGAGAAGCTTTCCGTCTCCATTCACGAGACAAGAAAAGCAGAACGCAATGGTCTAGAGGGTTGAGAAGAAAAGTGCTCGTAGCGAGCTCGTTGCGGCAGAAGCGAAAGCCAGGAGCAGCGTGCTCGCTGCGAGAAGTAGACGGCGCTTCGCCTCCTTGGGAAGGAAATGGCGTCTGGGCACGAACGGCAGCCAGCGAAGCTTCAGAACAGCAGGCTGTTCTGCTCAGCGTACGAGCCTGAAGTGAGTGGCAAGGGCTAAGGGGACAGTCCCAAGGCATCTAGCTTTCCTGCTAGCAATGCCATTTCTACCCTGCTGTGGAAAACATTGTCCTTTGCCCTTCTGCTCCGAGAGGCAGAGAGCACCTCGGCAGACGCAGTGCAGAGGGAAAGGACACAGTATCCGAGGGAGCGTGACGCCGCTTAGGCGGGCAAAGCAGAAAGGTGCCGCCCGGCACTGGCTTTGACTCCCTGAGCTTCCTTGCTAGGACAGCAGCTGCCGAAAGCTGGCAACTAGGCTGCCAGAGTGCAGAATGTAGGCGGTCTGGCACGCCTGCTTGCCGAAAGCCAGGATCAGCGAGACAGCGTGCTAGGCTCTGTTTCACAGCACCTTGGAGAACACGCCCTTGAAGAATGCCGTCTCTGTTCCGCAAAAGCTCTGCCACAGTGAAGGTGGAAGAAGCAGCCTGTGGCCACGGGCAGAGCTGGTCAACAGCTGCGCCTAACTTTCCCAAGCTGCGAGAGCATTCTCAGCCGAGTTCTGCTTTGACAGAGCTATTGCTGAACTTTTGCAGTCCCGGAGGCTGCTGAAACCAAGGCTGTGTTCTGCCTCTTCATTCTTGCCTTCCTGTGCTCCAGCGAGAAGTGAAGCTCTGGCACGGCATTCAGCTTTGCCGCCTCTCTGCACGGAAAGCACTAGACAGAACTAGTGTGCTTCGTGCATGCTCTCTCCTCGCTTTTATGGTCACTGCGCTGCTTTTTGCTTGGCAGCGTTCCAAGGGTCCACGGCATACCTCTTGCACAGCGAGAGGTGGCCGGCGAGGAATACTTGCTGGCTTAAGTCGTTCCATGCTCAAGGCATTCATCGGAGCAACACCATGGGGGAAAAGAGGGGGGAACATTGCAGGACAAATTTCTATGCTGGAACATGATTGTCTGCGAGACAGCTCTCCGCAGCGCTAGTATTTGGCCAGGCTGAAATCAGCGCCACGGGAAGCCAATCTGACAAGCGGAGTGCAACGAGCACGGCGATATGGGGCCACTTGGCAGGTGGCCGAAGAAAGACGGCTGCCCCGCGAATGGGGTGCCAGACGGCAAGTTTCAGCAGGGCGTTGCGGGCGAGCTTAATGTGTAGCCGCAGTTGTTCTAGGCGAGATTGTAGCCGAGAAGCTTTCCGTCTCCATTCACGAGACAAGAAAAGCAGAACGCAATGGTCTAGAGGGTTGAGAAGAAAAGTGCTCGTAGCGAGCTCGTTGCGGCAGAAGCGAAAGCCAGGAGCAGCGTGCTCGCTGCGAGAAGTAGACGGCGCTTCGCCTCCTTGGGAAGGAAATGGCGTCTGGGCACGAACGGCAGCCAGCGAAGCTTCAGAACAGCAGGCTGTTCTGCTCAGCGTACGAGCCTGAAGTGAGTGGCAAGGGCTAAGGGGACAGTCCCAAGGCATCTAGCTTTCCTGCTAGCAATGCCATTTCTACCCTGCTGTGGAAAACATTGTCCTTTGCCCTTCTGCTCCGAGAGGCAGAGAGCACCTCGGCAGACGCAGTGCAGAGGGAAAGGACACAGTATCCGAGGGAGCGTGACGCCACTTAGGCGGGCAAAGCAGAAAGGTGCCGCCCGGCACTGGCTTTGACTCCCTGAGCTTCCTTGCTAGGACAGCAGCTGCCGAAAGCTGGCAACTAGGCTGCCAGAGTGCAGAATGTAGGCGGTCTGGCACGCCTGCTTGCCGAAAGCCAGGATCAGCGAGACAGCGTGCTAGGCTCTGTTTCACAGCACCTTGGAGAACACGCACTTGAAGAATGCCGTCTCTGTTCCGCAAAAGCTCTGCCACAGTGAAGGTGGAAGAAGCAGCCTGTGGCCACGGGCAGAGCTGGTAAACAGCTGCGCCTAACTTTCCCAAGCTGCGAGAGCATTCTCAGCCGAGTTCTGCTTTGACAGAGCTATTGCTGAACTTTTGCAGTCCCGGAGGCTGCTGAAAACAAGGCTGTGTTCTGCCTCTTCATTCTTGCCTTCCTGTGCTCCAGCGAGAAGTGAAGCTCTGGCACGGCATTCAGCTTTGCCGCCTCTCTGCACGGAAAGCACTAGACAGAACTAGTGTGCTTCGTGCATGCTCTCTCCTCGCTTTTATGGTCACTGCTCTGCTTTTTGCTTGGCAGCGTTCCAAGGGTCCACGGCATACCTCTTGCACAGCGAGAGGTGGCCGGCGAGGAATACTTGCTGGCTTAAGTCGTTCCATGCTCAAGGCATTCATCGGAGCAACACCATGGGGGAAAAGAGGGGGGAACATTGCAGGACAAATTTCTATGCTGGAACATGATTGTCTGCGAGACAGCTCTCCGCAGCGCTAGTATTTGGCCAGGCTGAAATCAGCGCCACGGGAAGCCAATCTGACAAGCGGAGTGCAACGAGCACGGCGATATGGGGCCACTTGGCAGGTGGCCGAAGAAAGACGGCTGCCCCGCGAATGGGGTGCCAGAAGGCAAGTTTCAGCAGGGCGTTGCGGGCGAGCTTAATGTGTAGCCGCAGTTGTTCTAGGCGAGATTGTAGCCGAGAAGCTTTCCGTCTCCATTCACGAGACAAGAAAAGCAGAACGCAATGGTCTAGAGGGTTGAGAAGAAAAGTGCTCGTAGCGAGCTCGTTGCGGCAGAAGCGAAAGCCAGGAGCAGCGTGCTCGCTGCGAGAAGTAGACGGCGCTTCGCCTCCTTGGGAAGGAAATGGCGTCTGGGCACGAACGGCAGCCAGCGAAGCTTCAGAACAGCAGGCTGTTCTGCTCAGCGTACGAGCCTGAAGTGAGTGGCAAGGGCTAAGGGGACAGTCCCAAGGCATCTAGCTTTCCTGCTAGCAATGCCATTTCTACCCTGCTGTGGAAAACATTGTCCTTTGCCCTTCTGCTCCGAGAGGCAGAGAGCACCTCGGCAGACGCAGTGCAGAGGGAAAGGACACAGTATCCGAGGGAGCGTGACGCCACTTAGGCGGGCAAAGCAGAAAGGTGCCGCCCGGCACTGGCTTTGACTCCCTGAGCTTCCTTGCTAGGACAGCAGCTGCCGAAAGCTGGCAACTAGGCTGCCAGAGTGCAGAATGTCAGCGGTCTGGCACGCCTGCTTGCCGAAAGCCAGGATCAGCGAGACAGCGTGCTAGGCTCTGTTTCACAGCACCTTGGAGAACACGCCCTTGAAGAATGCCGTCTCTGTTCCGCAAAAGCTCTGCCACAGTGAAGGTGGAAGAAGCAGCCTGTGGCCACGGGCAGAGCTGGTCAACAGCTGCGCCTAACTTTCCCAAGCTGCGAGAGCATTCTCAGCCGAGTTCTGCTTTGACAGAGCTATTGCTGAACTTTTGCAGTCCCGGAGGCTGCTGAAACCAAGGCTGTGTTCTGCCTCTTCATTCTTGCCTTCCTGTGCTCCAGCGAGAAGTGAAGCTCTGGCACGGCATTCAGCTTTGCCGCCTCTCTGCACGGAAAGCACTAGACAGAACTAGTGTGCTTCGTGCATGCTCTCTCCTCGCTTTTATGGTCACTGCGCTGCTTTTTGCTTGGCAGCGTTCCAAGGGTCCACGGCATACCTCTTGCACAGCGAGAGGTGGCCGGCGAGGAATACTTGCTGGCTTAAGTCGTTCCATGCTCAAGGCATTCATCGGAGCAACACCATGGGGGAAAAGAGGGGGGAACATTGCAGGACAAATTTCTATGCTGGAACATGATTGTCTGCGAGACAGCTCTCCGCAGCGCTAGTATTTGGCCAGGCTGAAATCAGCGCCACGGGAAGCCAATCTGACAAGCGGAGTGCAACGAGCACGGCGATATGGGGCCACTTGGCAGGTGGCCGAAGAAAGACGGCTGCCCCGCGAATGGGGTGCCAGAAGGCAAGTTTCAGCAGGGCGTTGCGGGCGAGCTTAATGTGTAGCCGCAGTTGTTCTAGGCGAGATTGTAGCCGAGAAGCTTTCCGTCTCCATTCACGAGACAAGAAAAGCAGAACGCAATGGTCTAGAGGGTTGAGAAGAAAAGTGCTCGTAGCGAGCTCGTTGCGGCAGAAGCGAAAGCCAGGAGCAGCGTGCTCGCTGCGAGAAGTAGACGGCGCTTCGCCTCCTTGGGAAGGAAATGGCGTCTGGGCACGAACGGCAGCCAGCGAAGCTTCAGAACAGCAGGCTGTTCTGCTCAGCGTACGAGCCTGAAGTGAGTGGCAAGGGCTAAGGGGACAGTCCCAAGGCATCTAGCTTTCCTGCTAGCAATGCCATTTCTACCCTGCTGTGGAAAACATTGTCCTTTGCCCTTCTGCTCCGAGAGGCAGAGAGCACCTCGGCAGACGCAGTGCAGAGGGAAAGGACACAGTATCCGAGGGAGCGTGACGCCACTTAGGCGGGCAAAGCAGAAAGGTGCCGCCCGGCACTGGCTTTGACTCCCTGAGCTTCCTTGCTAGGACAGCAGCTGCCGAAAGCTGGCAACTAGGCTGCCAGAGTGCAGAATGTCGGCGGTCTGGCACGCCTGCTTGCCGAAAGCCAGGATCAGCGAGACAGCGTGCTAGGCTCTGTTTCACAGCACCTTGGAGAACACGCCCTTGAAGAATGCCGTCTCTGTTCCGCAAAAGCTCTGCCACAGTGAAGGTGGAAGAAGCAGCCTGTGGCCACGGGCAGAGCTGGTCAACAGCTGCGCCTAACTTTCCCAAGCTGCGAGAGCATTCTCAGCCGAGTTCTGCTTTGACAGAGCTATTGCTGAACTTTTGCAGTCCCGGAGGCTGCTGAAACCAAGGCTGTGTTCTGCCTCTTCATTCTTGCCTTCCTGTGCTCCAGCGAGAAGTGAAGCTCTGGCACGGCATTCAGCTTTGCCGCCTCTCTGCACGGAAAGCACTAGACAGAACTAGTGTGCTTCGTGCATGCTCTCTCCTCGCTTTTATGGTCACTGCGCTGCTTTTTGCTTGGCAGCGTTCCAAGGGTCCACGGCATACCTCTTGCACAGCGAGAGGTGGCCGGCGAGGAATACTTGCTGGCTTAAGTCGTTCCATGCTCAAGGCATTCATCGGAGCAACACCATGGGGGAAAAGAGGGGGGAACATTGCAGGACAAATTTCTATGCTGGAACATGATTGTCTGCGAGACAGCTCTCCGCAGCGCTAGTATTTGGCCAGGCTGAAATCAGCGCCACGGGAAGCCAATCTGACAAGCGGAGTGCAACGAGCACGGCGATATGGGGCCACTTGGCAGGTGGCCGAAGAAAGACGGCTGCCCCGCGAATGGGGTGCCAGAAGGCAAGTTTCAGCAGGGCGTTGCGGGCGAGCTTAATGTGTAGCCGCAGTTGTTCTAGGCGAGATTGTAGCCGAGAAGCTTTCCGTCTCCATTCACGAGACAAGAAAAGCAGAACGCAATGGTCTAGAGGGTTGAGAAGAAAAGTGCTCGTAGCGAGCTCGTTGCGGCAGAAGCGAAAGCCAGGAGCAGCGTGCTCGCTGCGAGAAGTAGACGGCGCTTCGCCTCCTTGGGAAGGAAATGGCGTCTGGGCACGAACGGCAGCCAGCGAAGCTTCAGAACAACAGGCTGTTCTGCTCAGCGTACGAGCCTGAAGTGAGTGGCAAGGGCTAAGGGGACAGTCCCAAGGCATCTAGCTTTCCTGCTAGCAATGCCATTTCTACCCTGCTGTGGAAAACATTGTCCTTTGCCCTTCTGCTCCGAGAGGCAGAGAGCACCTCGGCAGACGCAGTGCAGAGGGAAAGGACACAGTATCCGAGGGAGCGTGACGCCGCTTAGGCGGGCAAAGCAGAAAGGTGCCGCCCGGCACTGGCTTTGACTCCCTGAGCTTCCTTGCTAGGACAGCAGCTGCCGAAAGCTGGCAACTAGGCTGCCAGAGTGCAGAATGTAGGCGGTCTGGCACGCCTGCTTGCCGAAAGCCAGGATCAGCGAGACAGCGTGCTAGGCTCTGTTTCACAGCACCTTGGAGAACACGCCCTTGAAGAATGCCGTCTCTGTTCCGCAAAAGCTCTGCCACAGTGAAGGTGGAAGAAGCAGCCTGTGGCCACGGGCAGAGCTGGTCAACAGCTGCGCCTAACTTTCCCAAGCTGCGAGAGCATTCTCAGCCGAGTTCTGCTTTGACAGAGCTATTGCTGAACTTTTGCAGTCCCGGAGGCTGCTGAAACCAAGGCTGTGTTCTGCCTCTTCATTCTTGCCTTCCTGTGCTCCAGCGAGAAGTGAAGCTCTGGCACGGCATTCAGCTTTGCCGCCTCTCTGCACGGAAAGCACTAGACAGAACTAGTGTGCTTCGTGCATGCTCTCTCCTCGCTTTTATGGTCACTGCGCTGCTTTTTGCTTGGCAGCGTTCCAAGGGTCCACGGCATACCTCTTGCACAGCGAGAGGTGGCCGGCGAGGAATACTTGCTGGCTTAAGTCGTTCCATGCTCAAGGCATTCATCGGAGCAACACCATGGGGGAAAAGAGGGGGGAACATTGCAGGACAAATTTCTATGCTGGAACATGATTGTCTGCGAGACAGCTCTCCGCAGCGCTAGTATTTGGCCAGGCTGAAATCAGCGCCACGGGAAGCCAATCTGACAAGCGGAGTGCAACGAGCACGGCGATATGGGGCCACTTGGCAGGTGGCCGAAGAAAGACGGCTGCCCCGCGAATGGGGTGCCAGAAGGCAAGTTTCAGCAGGGCGTTGCGGGCGAGCTTAATGTGTAGCCGCAGTTGTTCTAGGCGAGATTGTAGCCGAGAAGCTTTCCGTCTCCATTCACGAGACAAGAAAAGCAGAACGCAATGGTCTAGAGGGTTGAGAAGAAAAGTGCTCGTAGCGAGCTCGTTGCGGCAGAAGCGAAAGCCAGGAGCAGCGTGCTCGCTGCGAGAAGTAGACGGCGCTTCGCCTCCTTGGGAAGGAAATGGCGTCTGGGCACGAACGGCAGCCAGCGAAGCTTCAGAACAGCAGGCTGTTCTGCTCAGCGTACGAGCCTGAAGTGAGTGGCAAGGGCTAAGGGGACAGTCCCAAGGCATCTAGCTTTCCTGCTAGCAATGCCATTTCTACCCTGCTGTGGAAAACATTGTCCTTTGCCCTTCTGCTCCGAGAGGCAGAGAGCACCTCGGCAGACGCAGTGCAGAGGGAAAGGACACAGTATCCGAGGGAGCGTGACGCCGCTTAGGCGGGCAAAGCAGAAAGGTGCCGCCCGGCACTGGCTTTGACTCCCTGAGCTTCCTTGCTAGGACAGCAGCTGCCGAAAGCTGGCAACTAGGCTGCCAGAGTGCAGAATGTAGGCGGTCTGGCACGCCTGCTTGCCGAAAGCCAGGATCAGCGAGACAGCGTGCTAGGCTCTGTTTCACAGCACCTTGGAGAACACGCCCTTGAAGAATGCCGTCTCTGTTCCGCAAAAGCTCTGCCACAGTGAAGGTGGAAGAAGCAGCCTGTGGCCACGGGCAGAGCTGGTCAACAGCTGCGCCTAACTTTCCCAAGCTGCGAGAGCATTCTCAGCCGAGTTCTGCTTTGACAGAGCTATTGCTGAACTTTTGCAGTCCCGGAGGCTGCTGAAACCAAGGCTGTGTTCTGCCTCTTCATTCTTGCCTTCCTGTGCTCCAGCGAGAAGTGAAGCTCTGGCACGGCATTCAGCTTTGCCGCCTCTCTGCACGGAAAGCACTAGACAGAACTAGTGTGCTTCGTGCATGCTCTCTCCTCGCTTTTATGGTCACTGCGCTGCTTTTTGCTTGGCAGCGTTCCAAGGGTCCACGGCATACCTCTTGCACAGCGAGAGGTGGCCGGCGAGGAATACTTGCTGGCTTAAGTCGTTCCATGCTCAAGGCATTCATCGGAGCAACACCATGGGGGAAAAGAGGGGGGAACATTGCAGGACAAATTTCTATGCTGGAACATGATTGTCTGCGAGACAGCTCTCCGCAGCGCTAGTATTTGGCCAGGCTGAAATCAGCGCCACGGGAAGCCAATCTGACAAGCGGAGTGCAACGAGCACGGCGATATGGGGCCACTTGGCAGGTGGCCGAAGAAAGACGGCTGCCCCGCGAATGGGGTGCCAGAAGGCAAGTTTCAGCAGGGCGTTGCGGGCGAGCTTAATGTGTAGCCGCAGTTGTTCTAGGCGAGATTGTAGCCGAGAAGCTTTCCGTCTCCATTCACGAGACAAGAAAAGCAGAACGCAATGGTCTAGAGGGTTGAGAAGAAAAGTGCTCGTAGCGAGCTCGTTGCGGCAGAAGCGAAAGCCAGGAGCAGCGTGCTCGCTGCGAGAAGTAGACGGCGCTTCGCCTCCTTGGGAAGGAAATGGCGTCTGGGCACGAACGGCAGCCAGCGAAGCTTCAGAACAGCAGGCTGTTCTGCTCAGCGTACGAGCCTGAAGTGAGTGGCAAGGGCTAAGGGGACAGTCCCAAGGCATCTAGCTTTCCTGCTAGCAATGCCATTTCTACCCTGCTGTGGAAAACATTGTCCTTTGCCCTTCTGCTCCGAGAGGCAGAGAGCACCTCGGCAGACGCAGTGCAGAGGGAAAGGACACAGTATCCGAGGGAGCGTGACGCCGCTTAGGCGGGCAAAGCAGAAAGGTGCCGCCCGGCACTGGCTTTGACTCCCTGAGCTTCCTTGCTAGGACAGCAGCTGCCGAAAGCTGGCAACTAGGCTGCCAGAGTGCAGAATGTAGGCGGTCTGGCACGCCTGCTTGCCGAAAGCCAGGATCAGCGAGACAGCGTGCTAGGCTCTGTTTCACAGCACCTTGGAGAACACGCCCTTGAAGAATGCCGTCTCTGTTCCGCAAAAGCTCTGCCACAGTGAAGGTGGAAGAAGCAGCCTGTGGCCACGGGCAGAGCTGGTCAACAGCTGCGCCTAACTTTCCCAAGCTGCGAGAGCATTCTCAGCCGAGTTCTGCTTTGACAGAGCTATTGCTGAACTTTTGCAGTCCCGGAGGCTGCTGAAACCAAGGCTGTGTTCTGCCTCTTCATTCTTGCCTTCCTGTGCTCCAGCGAGAAGTGAAGCTCTGGCACGGCATTCAGCTTTGCCGCCTCTCTGCACGGAAAGCACTAGACAGAACTAGTGTGCTTCGTGCATGCTCTCTCCTCGCTTTTATGGTCACTGCGCTGCTTTTTGCTTGGCAGCGTTCCAAGGGTCCACGGCATACCTCTTGCACAGCGAGAGGTGGCCGGCGAGGAATACTTGCTGGCTTAAGTCGTTCCATGCTCAAGGCATTCATCGGAGCAACACCATGGGGGAAAAGAGGGGGGAACATTGCAGGACAAATTTCTATGCTGGAACATGATTGTCTGCGAGACAGCTCTCCGCAGCGCTAGTATTTGGCCAGGCTGAAATCAGCGCCACGGGAAGCCAATCTGACAAGCGGAGTGCAACGAGCGCGGCGATATGGGGCCACTTGGCAGGTGGCCGAAGAAAGACGGCTGCCCCGCGAATGGGGTGCCAGACGGCAAGTTTCAGCAGGGCGTTGCGGGCGAGCTTAATGTGTAGCCGCAGTTGTTCTAGGCGAGATTGTAGCCGAGAAGCTTTCCGTCTCCATTCACGAGACAAGAAAAGCAGAACGCAATGGTCTAGAGGGTTGAGAAGAAAAGTGCTCGTAGCGAGCTCGTTGCGGCAGAAGCGAAAGCCAGGAGCAGCGTGCTCGCTGCGAGAAGTAGACGGCGCTTCGCCTCCTTGGGAAGGAAATGGCGTCTGGGCACGAACGGCAGCCAGCGAAGCTTCAGAACAGCAGGCTGTTCTGCTCAGCGTACGAGCCTGAAGTGAGTGGCAAGGGCTAAGGGGACAGTCCCAAGGCATCTAGCTTTCCTGCTAGCAATGCCATTTCTACCCTGCTGTGGAAAACATTGTCCTTTGCCCTTCTGCTCCGAGAGGCAGAGAGCACCTCGGCAGACGCAGTGCAGAGGGAAAGGACACAGTATCCGAGGGAGCGTGACGCCACTTAGGCGGGCAAAGCAGAAAGGTGCCGCCCGGCACTGGCTTTGACTCCCTGAGCTTCCTTGCTAGGACAGCAGCTGCCGAAAGCTGGCAACTAGGCTGCCAGAGTGCAGAATGTAGGCGGTCTGGCACGCCTGCTTGCCGAAAGCCAGGATCAGCGAGACAGCGTGCTAGGCTGTTTCACAGCACCTTGGAGAACACGCCCTTGAAGAATGCCGTCTCTGTTCCGCAAAAGCTCTGCCACAGTGAAGGTGGAAGAAGCAGCCTGTGGCCACGGGCAGAGCTGGTCAACAGCTGCGCCTAACTTTCCCAAGCTGCGAGAGCATTCTCGGCCGAGTTCTGCTTTGACAGAGCTATTGCTGAACTTTTGCAGTCCCGGAGGCTGCTGAAACCAAGGCTGTGTTCTGCCTCTTCATTCTTGCCTTCCTGTGCTCCAGCGAGAAGTGAAGCTCTGGCACGGCATTCAGCTTTGCCGCCTCTCTGCACGGAAAGCACTAGACAGAACTAGTGTGCTTCGTGCATGCTCTCTCCTCGCTTTTATGGTCACTGCGCTGCTTTTTGCTTGGCAGCGTTCCAAGGGTCCACGGCATACCTCTTGCACAGCGAGAGGTGGCCGGCGAGGAATACTTGCTGGCTTAAGTCGTTCCATGCTCAAGGCATTCATCGGAGCAACACCATGGGGGAAAAGAGGGGGGAACATTGCAGGACAAATTTCTATGCTGGAACATGATTGTCTGCGAGACAGCTCTCCGCAGCGCTAGTATTTGGCCAGGCTGAAATCAGCGCCACGGGAAGCCAATCTGACAAGCGGAGTGCAACGAGCACGGCGATATGGGGCCACTTGGCAGGTGGCCGAAGAAAGACGGCTGCCCCGCGAATGGGGTGCCAGACGGCAAGTTTCAGCAGGGCGTTGCGGGCGAGCTTAATGTGTAGCCGCAGTTGTTCTAGGCGAGATTGTAGCCGAGAAGCTTTCCGTCTCCATTCACGAGACAAGAAAAGCAGAACGCAATGGTCTAGAGGGTTGAGAAGAAAAGTGCTCGTAGCGAGCTCGTTGCGGCAGAAGCGAAAGCCAGGAGCAGCGTGCTCGCTGCGAGAAGTAGACGGCGCTTCGCCTCCTTGGGAAGGAAATGGCGTCTGGGCACGAACGGCAGCCAGCGAAGCTTCAGAACAGCAGGCTGTTCTGCTCAGCGTACGAGCCTGAAGTGAGTGGCAAGGGCTAAGGGGACAGTCCCAAGGCATCTAGCTTTCCTGCTAGCAATGCCATTTCTACCCTGCTGTGGAAAACATTGTCCTTTGCCCTTCTGCTCCGAGAGGCACAGAGCACCTCGGCAGACGCAGTGCAGAGGGAAAGGACACAGTATCCGAGGGAGCGTGACGCCACTTAGGCGGGCAAAGCAGAAAGGTGCCGCCCGGCACTGGCTTTGACTCCCTGAGCTTCCTTGCTAGGACAGCAGCTGCCGAAAGCTGGCAACTAGGCTGCCAGAGTGCAGAATGTCGGCGGTCTGGCACGCCTGCTTGCCGAAAGCCAGGATCAGCGAGACAGCGTGCTAGGCTCTGTTTCACAGCACCTTGGAGAACACGCCCTTGAAGAATGCCGTCTCTGTTCCGCAAAAGCTCTGCCACAGTGAAGGTGGAAGAAGCAGCTTGTGGCCACGGGCAGAGCTGGTCAACAGCTGCGCCTAACTTTCCCAAGCTGCGAGAGCATTCTCAGCCGAGTTCTGCTTTGACAGAGCTATTGCTGAACTTTTGCAGTCCCGGAGGCTGCTGAAACCAAGGCTGTGTTCTGCCTCTTCATTCTTGCCTTCCTGTGCTCCAGCGAGAAGTGAAGCTCTGGCATGGCATTCAGCTTTGCCGCCTCTCTGCACGGAAAGCACTAGACAGAACTAGTGTGCTTCGTGCATGCTCTCTCCTCGCTTTTATGGTCACTGCGCTGCTTTTTGCTTGGCAGCGTTCAAAGGGTCCACGGCATACCTCTTGCACAGCGAGAGGTGGCCGGCGAGGAATACTTGCTGGCTTAAGTCGTTCCATGCTCAAGGCATTCATCGGAGCAACACCATGGGGGAAAAGAGGGGGGAACATTGCAGGACAAATTTCTATGCTGGAACATGATTGTCTGCGAGACAGCTCTCCGCAGCGCTAGTATTTGGCCAGGCTGAAATCAGCGCCACGGGAAGCCAATCTGACAAGCGGAGTGCAACGAGCACGGCGATATGGGGCCACTTGGCAGGTGGCCGAAGAAAGACGGCTGCCCCGCGAATGGGGTGCCAGAAGGCAAGTTTCAGCAGGGCGTTGCGGGCGAGCTTAATGTGTAGCCGCAGTTGTTCTAGGCGAGATTGTAGCCGAGAAGCTTTCCGTCTCCATTCACGAGACAAGAAAAGCAGAACGCAATGGTCTAGAGGGTTGAGAAGAAAAGTGCTCGTAGCGAGCTCGTTGCGGCAGAAGCGAAAGCCAGGAGCAGCGTGCTCGCTGCGAGAAGTAGACGGCGCTTCGCCTCCTTGGGAAGGAAATGGCGTCTGGGCACGAACGGCAGCCAGCGAAGCTTCAGAACAACAGGCTGTTCTGCTCAGCGTACGAGCCTGAAGTGAGTGGCAAGGGCTAAGGGGACAGTCCCAAGGCATCTAGCTTTCCTGCTAGCAATGCCATTTCTACCCTGCTGTGGAAAACATTGTCCTTTGCCCTTCTGCTCCGAGAGGCAGAGAGCACCTCGGCAGACGCAGTGCAGAGGGAAAGGACACAGTATCCGAGGGAGCGTGACGCCGCTTAGGCGGGCAAAGCAGAAAGGTGCCGCCCGGCACTGGCTTTGACTCCCTGAGCTTCCTTGCTAGGACAGCAGCTGCCGAAAGCTGGCAACTAGGCTGCCAGAGTGCAGAATGTAGGCGGTCTGGCACGCCTGCTTGCCGAAAGCCAGGATCAGCGAGACAGCGTGCTAGGCTCTGTTTCACAGCACCTTGGAGAACACGCCCTTGAAGAATGCCGTCTCTGTTCCGCAAAAGCTCTGCCACAGTGAAGGTGGAAGAAGCAGCCTGTGGCCACGGGCAGAGCTGGTCAACAGCTGCGCCTAACTTTCCCAAGCTGCGAGAGCATTCTCAGCCGAGTTCTGCTTTGACAGAGCTATTGCTGAACTTTTGCAGTCCCGGAGGCTGCTGAAACCAAGGCTGTGTTCTGCCTCTTCATTCTTGCCTTCCTGTGCTCCAGCGAGAAGTGAAGCTCTGGCACGGCATTCAGCTTTGCCGCCTCTCTGCACGGAAAGCACTAGACAGAACTAGTGTGCTTCGTGCATGCTCTCTCCTCGCTTTTATGGTCACTGCGCTGCTTTTTGCTTGGCAGCGTTCCAAGGGTCCACGGCATACCTCTTGCACAGCGAGAGGTGGCCGGCGAGGAATACTTGCTGGCTTAAGTCGTTCCATGCTCAAGGCATTCATCGGAGCAACACCATGGGGGAAAAGAGGGGGGAACATTGCAGGACAAATTTCTATGCTGGAACATGATTGTCTGCGAGACAGCTCTCCGCAGCGCTAGTATTTGGCCAGGCTGAAATCAGCGCCACGGGAAGCCAATCTGACAAGCGGAGTGCAACGAGCACGGCGATATGGGGCCACTTGGCAGGTGGCCGAAGAAAGACGGCTGCCCCGCGAATGGGGTGCCAGACGGCAAGTTTCAGCAGGGCGTTGCGGGCGAGCTTAATGTGTAGCCGCAGTTGTTCTAGGCGAGATTGTAGCCGAGAAGCTTTCCGTCTCCATTCACGAGACAAGAAAAGCAGAACGCAATGGTCTAGAGGGTTGAGAAGAAAAGTGCTCGTAGCGAGCTCGTTGCGGCAGAAGCGAAAGCCAGGAGCAGCGTGCTCGCTGCGAGAAGTAGACGGCGCTTCGCCTCCTTGGGAAGGAAATGGCGTCTGGGCACGAACGGCAGCCAGCGAAGCTTCAGAACAGCAGGCTGTTCTGCTCAGCGTACGAGCCTGAAGTGAGTGGCAAGGGCTAAGGGGACAGTCCCAAGGCATCTAGCTTTCCTGCTAGCAATGCCATTTCTACCCTGCTGTGGAAAACATTGTCCTTTGCCCTTCTGCTCCGAGAGGCAGAGAGCACCTCGGCAGACGCAGTGCAGAGGGAAAGGACACAGTATCCGAGGGAGCGTGACGCCACTTAGGCGGGCAAAGCAGAAAGGTGCCGCCCGGCACTGGCTTTGACTCCCTGAGCTTCCTTGCTAGGACAGCAGCTGCCGAAAGCTGGCAACTAGGCTGCCAGAGTGCAGAATGTAGGCGGTCTGGCACGCCTGCTTGCCGAAAGCCAGGATCAGCGAGACAGCGTGCTAGGCTCTGTTTCACAGCACCTTGGAGAACACGCACTTGAAGAATGCCGTCTCTGTTCCGCAAAAGCTCTGCCACAGTGAAGGTGGAAGAAGCAGCCTGTGGCCACGGGCAGAGCTGGTCAACAGCTGCGCCTAACTTTCCCAAGCTGCGAGAGCATTCTCAGCCGAGTTCTGCTTTGACAGAGCTATTGCTGAACTTTTGCAGTCCCGGAGGCTGCTGAAAACAAGGCTGTGTTCTGCCTCTTCATTCTTGCCTTCCTGTGCTCCAGCGAGAAGTGAAGCTCTGGCACGGCATTCAGCTTTGCCGCCTCTCTGCACGGAAAGCACTAGACAGAACTAGTGTGCTTCGTGCATGCTCTCTCCTCGCTTTTATGGTCACTGCTCTGCTTTTTGCTTGGCAGCGTTCCAAGGGTCCACGGCATACCTCTTGCACAGCGAGAGGTGGCCGGCGAGGAATACTTGCTGGCTTAAGTCGTTCCATGCTCAAGGCATTCATCGGAGCAACACCATGGGGGAAAAGAGGGGGGAACATTGCAGGACAAATTTCTATGCTGGAACATGATTGTCTGCGAGACAGCTCTCCGCAGCGCTAGTATTTGGCCAGGCTGAAATCAGCGCCACGGGAAGCCAATCTGACAAGCGGAGTGCAACGAGCACGGCGATATGGGGCCACTTGGCAGGTGGCCGAAGAAAGACGGCTGCCCCGCGAATGGGGTGCCAGACGGCAAGTTTCAGCAGGGCGTTGCGGGCGAGCTTAATGTGTAGCCGCAGTTGTTCTAGGCGAGATTGTAGCCGAGAAGCTTTCCGTCTCCATTCACGAGACAAGAAAAGCAGAACGCAATGGTCTAGAGGGTTGAGAAGAAAAGTGCTCGTAGCGAGCTCGTTGCGGCAGAAGCGAAAGCCAGGAGCAGCGTGCTCGCTGCGAGAAGTAGACGGCGCTTCGCCTCCTTGGGAAGGAAATGGCGTCTGGGCACGAACGGCAGCCAGCGAAGCTTCAGAACAGCAGGCTGTTCTGCTCAGCGTACGAGCCTGAAGTGAGTGGCAAGGGCTAAGGGGACAGTCCCAAGGCATCTAGCTTTCCTGCTAGCAATGCCATTTCTACCCTGCTGTGGAAAACATTGTCCTTTGCCCTTCTGCTCCGAGAGGCAGAGAGCACCTCGGCAGACGCAGTGCAGAGGGAAAGGACACAGTATCCGAGGGAGCGTGACGCCGCTTAGGCGGGCAAAGCAGAAAGGTGCCGCCCGGCACTGGCTTTGACTCCCTGAGCTTCCTTGCTAGGACAGCAGCTGCCGAAAGCTGGCAACTAGGCTGCCAGAGTGCAGAATGTAGGCGGTCTGGCACGCCTGCTTGCCGAAAGCCAGGATCAGCGAGACAGCGTGCTAGGCTCTGTTTCACAGCACCTTGGAGAACACGCCCTTGAAGAATGCCGTCTCTGTTCCGCAAAAGCTCTGCCACAGTGAAGGTGGAAGAAGCAGCCTGTGGCCACGGGCAGAGCTGGTCAACAGCTGCGCCTAACTTTCCCAAGCTGCGAGAGCATTCTCAGCCGAGTTCTGCTTTGACAGAGCTATTGCTGAACTTTTGCAGTCCCGGAGGCTGCTGAAACCAAGGCTGTGTTCTGCCTCTTCATTCTTGCCTTCCTGTGCTCCAGCGAGAAGTGAAGCTCTGGCACGGCATTCAGCTTTGCCGCCTCTCTGCACGGAAAGCACTAGACAGAACTAGTGTGCTTCGTGCATGCTCTCTCCTCGCTTTTATGGTCACTGCGCTGCTTTTTGCTTGGCAGCGTTCCAAGGGTCCACGGCATACCTCTTGCACAGCGAGAGGTGGCCGGCGAGGAATACTTGCTGGCTTAAGTCGTTCCATGCTCAAGGCATTCATCGGAGCAACACCATGGGGGAAAAGAGGGGGGAACATTGCAGGACAAATTTCTATGCTGGAACATGATTGTCTGCGAGACAGCTCTCCGCAGCGCTAGTATTTGGCCAGGCTGAAATCAGCGCCACGGGAAGCCAATCTGACAAGCGGAGTGCAACGAGCGCGGCGATATGGGGCCACTTGGCAGGTGGCCGAAGAAAGACGGCTGCCCCGCGAATGGGGTGCCAGACGGCAAGTTTCAGCAGGGCGTTGCGGGCGAGCTTAATGTGTAGCCGCAGTTGTTCTAGGCGAGATTGTAGCCGAGAAGCTTTCCGTCTCCATTCACGAGACAAGAAAAGCAGAACGCAATGGTCTAGAGGGTTGAGAAGAAAAGTGCTCGTAGCGAGCTCGTTGCGGCAGAAGCGAAAGCCAGGAGCAGCGTGCTCGCTGCGAGAAGTAGACGGCGCTTCGCCTCCTTGGGAAGGAAATGGCGTCTGGGCACGAACGGCAGCCAGCGAAGCTTCAGAACAGCAGGCTGTTCTGCTCAGCGTACGAGCCTGAAGTGAGTGGCAAGGGCTAAGGGGACAGTCCCAAGGCATCTAGCTTTCCTGCTAGCAATGCCATTTCTACCCTGCTGTGGAAAACATTGTCCTTTGCCCTTCTGCTCCGAGAGGCAGAGAGCACCTCGGCAGACGCAGTGCAGAGGGAAAGGACACAGTATCCGAGGGAGCGTGACGCCACTTAGGCGGGCAAAGCAGAAAGGTGCCGCCCGGCACTGGCTTTGACTCCCTGAGCTTCCTTGCTAGGACAGCAGCTGCCGAAAGCTGGCAACTAGGCTGCCAGAGTGCAGAATGTAGGCGGTCTGGCACGCCTGCTTGCCGAAAGCCAGGATCAGCGAGACAGCGTGCTAGGCTGTTTCACAGCACCTTGGAGAACACGCCCTTGAAGAATGCCGTCTCTGTTCCGCAAAAGCTCTGCCACAGTGAAGGTGGAAGAAGCAGCCTGTGGCCACGGGCAGAGCTGGTCAACAGCTGCGCCTAACTTTCCCAAGCTGCGAGAGCATTCTCGGCCGAGTTCTGCTTTGACAGAGCTATTGCTGAACTTTTGCAGTCCCGGAGGCTGCTGAAACCAAGGCTGTGTTCTGCCTCTTCATTCTTGCCTTCCTGTGCTCCAGCGAGAAGTGAAGCTCTGGCACGGCATTCAGCTTTGCCGCCTCTCTGCACGGAAAGCACTAGACAGAACTAGTGTGCTTCGTGCATGCTCTCTCCTCGCTTTTATGGTCACTGCGCTGCTTTTTGCTTGGCAGCGTTCCAAGGGTCCACGGCATACCTCTTGCACAGCGAGAGGTGGCCGGCGAGGAATACTTGCTGGCTTAAGTCGTTCCATGCTCAAGGCATTCATCGGAGCAACACCATGGGGGAAAAGAGGGGGGAACATTGCAGGACAAATTTCTATGCTGGAACATGATTGTCTGCGAGACAGCTCTCCGCAGCGCTAGTATTTGGCCAGGCTGAAATCAGCGCCACGGGAAGCCAATCTGACAAGCGGAGTGCAACGAGCACGGCGATATGGGGCCACTTGGCAGGTGGCCGAAGAAAGACGGCTGCCCCGCGAATGGGGTGCCAGACGGCAAGTTTCAGCAGGGCGTTGCGGGCGAGCTTAATGTGTAGCCGCAGTTGTTCTAGGCGAGATTGTAGCCGAGAAGCTTTCCGTCTCCATTCACGAGACAAGAAAAGCAGAACGCAATGGTCTAGAGGGTTGAGAAGAAAAGTGCTCGTAGCGAGCTCGTTGCGGCAGAAGCGAAAGCCAGGAGCAGCGTGCTCGCTGCGAGAAGTAGACGGCGCTTCGCCTCCTTGGGAAGGAAATGGCGTCTGGGCACGAACGGCAGCCAGCGAAGCTTCAGAACAGCAGGCTGTTCTGCTCAGCGTACGAGCCTGAAGTGAGTGGCAAGGGCTAAGGGGACAGTCCCAAGGCATCTAGCTTTCCTGCTAGCAATGCCATTTCTACCCTGCTGTGGAAAACATTGTCCTTTGCCCTTCTGCTCCGAGAGGCACAGAGCACCTCGGCAGACGCAGTGCAGAGGGAAAGGACACAGTATCCGAGGGAGCGTGACGCCACTTAGGCGGGCAAAGCAGAAAGGTGCCGCCCGGCACTGGCTTTGACTCCCTGAGCTTCCTTGCTAGGACAGCAGCTGCCGAAAGCTGGCAACTAGGCTGCCAGAGTGCAGAATGTCGGCGGTCTGGCACGCCTGCTTGCCGAAAGCCAGGATCAGCGAGACAGCGTGCTAGGCTCTGTTTCACAGCACCTTGGAGAACACGCCCTTGAAGAATGCCGTCTCTGTTCCGCAAAAGCTCTGCCACAGTGAAGGTGGAAGAAGCAGCTTGTGGCCACGGGCAGAGCTGGTCAACAGCTGCGCCTAACTTTCCCAAGCTGCGAGAGCATTCTCAGCCGAGTTCTGCTTTGACAGAGCTATTGCTGAACTTTTGCAGTCCCGGAGGCTGCTGAAACCAAGGCTGTGTTCTGCCTCTTCATTCTTGCCTTCCTGTGCTCCAGCGAGAAGTGAAGCTCTGGCACGGCATTCAGCTTTGCCGCCTCTCTGCACGGAAAGCACTAGACAGAACTAGTGTGCTTCGTGCATGCTCTCTCCTCGCTTTTATGGTCACTGCGCTGCTTTTTGCTTGGCAGCGTTCAAAGGGTCCACGGCATACCTCTTGCACAGCGAGAGGTGGCCGGCGAGGAATACTTGCTGGCTTAAGTCGTTCCATGCTCAAGGCATTCATCGGAGCAACACCATGGGGGAAAAGAGGGGGGAACATTGCAGGACAAATTTCTATGCTGGAACATGATTGTCTGCGAGACAGCTCTCCGCAGCGCTAGTATTTGGCCAGGCTGAAATCAGCGCCACGGGAAGCCAATCTGACAAGCGGAGTGCAACGAGCACGGCGATATGGGGCCACTTGGCAGGTGGCCGAAGAAAGACGGCTGCCCCGCGAATGGGGTGCCAGAAGGCAAGTTTCAGCAGGGCGTTGCGGGCGAGCTTAATGTGTAGCCGCAGTTGTTCTAGGCGAGATTGTAGCCGAGAAGCTTTCCGTCTCCATTCACGAGACAAGAAAAGCAGAACGCAATGGTCTAGAGGGTTGAGAAGAAAAGTGCTCGTAGCGAGCTCGTTGCGGCAGAAGCGAAAGCCAGGAGCAGCGTGCTCGCTGCGAGAAGTAGACGGCGCTTCGCCTCCTTGGGAAGGAAATGGCGTCTGGGCACGAACGGCAGCCAGCGAAGCTTCAGAACAACAGGCTGTTCTGCTCAGCGTACGAGCCTGAAGTGAGTGGCAAGGGCTAAGGGGACAGTCCCAAGGCATCTAGCTTTCCTGCTAGCAATGCCATTTCTACCCTGCTGTGGAAAACATTGTCCTTTGCCCTTCTGCTCCGAGAGGCAGAGAGCACCTCGGCAGACGCAGTGCAGAGGGAAAGGACACAGTATCCGAGGGAGCGTGACGCCGCTTAGGCGGGCAAAGCAGAAAGGTGCCGCCCGGCACTGGCTTTGACTCCCTGAGCTTCCTTGCTAGGACAGCAGCTGCCGAAAGCTGGCAACTAGGCTGCCAGAGTGCAGAATGTAGGCGGTCTGGCACGCCTGCTTGCCGAAAGCCAGGATCAGCGAGACAGCGTGCTAGGCTCTGTTTCACAGCACCTTGGAGAACACGCCCTTGAAGAATGCCGTCTCTGTTCCGCAAAAGCTCTGCCACAGTGAAGGTGGAAGAAGCAGCCTGTGGCCACGGGCAGAGCTGGTCAACAGCTGCGCCTAACTTTCCCAAGCTGCGAGAGCATTCTCAGCCGAGTTCTGCTTTGACAGAGCTATTGCTGAACTTTTGCAGTCCCGGAGGCTGCTGAAACCAAGGCTGTGTTCTGCCTCTTCATTCTTGCCTTCCTGTGCTCCAGCGAGAAGTGAAGCTCTGGCACGGCATTCAGCTTTGCCGCCTCTCTGCACGGAAAGCACTAGACAGAACTAGTGTGCTTCGTGCATGCTCTCTCCTCGCTTTTATGGTCACTGCGCTGCTTTTTGCTTGGCAGCGTTCCAAGGGTCCACGGCATACCTCTTGCACAGCGAGAGGTGGCCGGCGAGGAATACTTGCTGGCTTAAGTCGTTCCATGCTCAAGGCATTCATCGGAGCAACACCATGGGGGAAAAGAGGGGGGAACATTGCAGGACAAATTTCTATGCTGGAACATGATTGTCTGCGAGACAGCTCTCCGCAGCGCTAGTATTTGGCCAGGCTGAAATCAGCGCCACGGGAAGCCAATCTGACAAGCGGAGTGCAACGAGCACGGCGATATGGGGCCACTTGGCAGGTGGCCGAAGAAAGACGGCTGCCCCGCGAATGGGGTGCCAGACGGCAAGTTTCAGCAGGGCGTTGCGGGCGAGCTTAATGTGTAGCCGCAGTTGTTCTAGGCGAGATTGTAGCCGAGAAGCTTTCCGTCTCCATTCACGAGACAAGAAAAGCAGAACGCAATGGTCTAGAGGGTTGAGAAGAAAAGTGCTCGTAGCGAGCTCGTTGCGGCAGAAGCGAAAGCCAGGAGCAGCGTGCTCGCTGCGAGAAGTAGACGGCGCTTCGCCTCCTTGGGAAGGAAATGGCGTCTGGGCACGAACGGCAGCCAGCGAAGCTTCAGAACAGCAGGCTGTTCTGCTCAGCGTACGAGCCTGAAGTGAGTGGCAAGGGCTAAGGGGACAGTCCCAAGGCATCTAGCTTTCCTGCTAGCAATGCCATTTCTACCCTGCTGTGGAAAACATTGTCCTTTGCCCTTCTGCTCCGAGAGGCAGAGAGCACCTCGGCAGACGCAGTGCAGAGGGAAAGGACACAGTATCCGAGGGAGCGTGACGCCACTTAGGCGGGCAAAGCAGAAAGGTGCCGCCCGGCACTGGCTTTGACTCCCTGAGCTTCCTTGCTAGGACAGCAGCTGCCGAAAGCTGGCAACTAGGCTGCCAGAGTGCAGAATGTAGGCGGTCTGGCACGCCTGCTTGCCGAAAGCCAGGATCAGCGAGACAGCGTGCTAGGCTCTGTTTCACAGCACCTTGGAGAACACGCACTTGAAGAATGCCGTCTCTGTTCCGCAAAAGCTCTGCCACAGTGAAGGTGGAAGAAGCAGCCTGTGGCCACGGGCAGAGCTGGTCAACAGCTGCGCCTAACTTTCCCAAGCTGCGAGAGCATTCTCAGCCGAGTTCTGCTTTGACAGAGCTATTGCTGAACTTTTGCAGTCCCGGAGGCTGCTGAAAACAAGGCTGTGTTCTGCCTCTTCATTCTTGCCTTCCTGTGCTCCAGCGAGAAGTGAAGCTCTGGCACGGCATTCAGCTTTGCCGCCTCTCTGCACGGAAAGCACTAGACAGAACTAGTGTGCTTCGTGCATGCTCTCTCCTCGCTTTTATGGTCACTGCTCTGCTTTTTGCTTGGCAGCGTTCCAAGGGTCCACGGCATACCTCTTGCACAGCGAGAGGTGGCCGGCGAGGAATACTTGCTGGCTTAAGTCGTTCCATGCTCAAGGCATTCATCGGAGCAACACCATGGGGGAAAAGAGGGGGGAACATTGCAGGACAAATTTCTATGCTGGAACATGATTGTCTGCGAGACAGCTCTCCGCAGCGCTAGTATTTGGCCAGGCTGAAATCAGCGCCACGGGAAGCCAATCTGACAAGCGGAGTGCAACGAGCACGGCGATATGGGGCCACTTGGCAGGTGGCCGAAGAAAGACGGCTGCCCCGCGAATGGGGTGCCAGAAGGCAAGTTTCAGCAGGGCGTTGCGGGCGAGCTTAATGTGTAGCCGCAGTTGTTCTAGGCGAGATTGTAGCCGAGAAGCTTTCCGTCTCCATTCACGAGACAAGAAAAGCAGAACGCAATGGTCTAGAGGGTTGAGAAGAAAAGTGCTCGTAGCGAGCTCGTTGCGGCAGAAGCGAAAGCCAGGAGCAGCGTGCTCGCTGCGAGAAGTAGACGGCGCTTCGCCTCCTTGGGAAGGAAATGGCGTCTGGGCACGAACGGCAGCCAGCGAAGCTTCAGAACAGCAGGCTGTTCTGCTCAGCGTACGAGCCTGAAGTGAGTGGCAAGGGCTAAGGGGACAGTCCCAAGGCATCTAGCTTTCCTGCTAGCAATGCCATTTCTACCCTGCTGTGGAAAACATTGTCCTTTGCCCTTCTGCTCCGAGAGGCAGAGAGCACCTCGGCAGACGCAGTGCAGAGGGAAAGGACACAGTATCCGAGGGAGCGTGACGCCACTTAGGCGGGCAAAGCAGAAAGGTGCCGCCCGGCACTGGCTTTGACTCCCTGAGCTTCCTTGCTAGGACAGCAGCTGCCGAAAGCTGGCAACTAGGCTGCCAGAGTGCAGAATGTAGGCGGTCTGGCACGCCTGCTTGCCGAAAGCCAGGATCAGCGAGACAGCGTGCTAGGCTCTGTTTCACAGCACCTTGGAGAACACGCCCTTGAAGAATGCCGTCTCTGTTCCGCAAAAGCTCTGCCACAGTGAAGGTGGAAGAAGCAGCCTGTGGCCACGGGCAGAGCTGGTCAACAGCTGCGCCTAACTTTCCCAAGCTGCGAGAGCATTCTCAGCCGAGTTCTGCTTTGACAGAGCTATTGCTGAACTTTTGCAGTCCCGGAGGCTGCTGAAACCAAGGCTGTGTTCTGCCTCTTCATTCTTGCCTTCCTGTGCTCCAGCGAGAAGTGAAGCTCTGGCACGGCATTCAGCTTTGCCGCCTCTCTGCACGGAAAGCACTAGACAGAACTAGTGTGCTTCGTGCATGCTCTCTCCTCGCTTTTATGGTCACTGCGCTGCTTTTTGCTTGGCAGCGTTCCAAGGGTCCACGGCATACCTCTTGCACAGCGAGAGGTGGCCGGCGAGGAATACTTGCTGGCTTAAGTCGTTCCATGCTCAAGGCATTCATCGGAGCAACACCATGGGGGAAAAGAGGGGGGAACATTGCAGGACAAATTTCTATGCTGGAACATGATTGTCTGCGAGACAGCTCTCCGCAGCGCTAGTATTTGGCCAGGCTGAAATCAGCGCCACGGGAAGCCAATCTGACAAGCGGAGTGCAACGAGCACGGCGATATGGGGCCACTTGGCAGGTGGCCGAAGAAAGACGGCTGCCCCGCGAATGGGGTGCCAGAAGGCAAGTTTCAGCAGGGCGTTGCGGGCGAGCTTAATGTGTAGCCGCAGTTGTTCTAGGCGAGATTGTAGCCGAGAAGCTTTCCGTCTCCATTCACGAGACAAGAAAAGCAGAACGCAATGGTCTAGAGGGTTGAGAAGAAAAGTGCTCGTAGCGAGCTCGTTGCGGCAGAAGCGAAAGCCAGGAGCAGCGTGCTCGCTGCGAGAAGTAGACGGCGCTTCGCCTCCTTGGGAAGGAAATGGCGTCTGGGCACGAACGGCAGCCAGCGAAGCTTCAGAACAACAGGCTGTTCTGCTCAGCGTACGAGCCTGAAGTGAGTGGCAAGGGCTAAGGGGACAGTCCCAAGGCATCTAGCTTTCCTGCTAGCAATGCCATTTCTACCCTGCTGTGGAAAACATTGTCCTTTGCCCTTCTGCTCCGAGAGGCAGAGAGCACCTCGGCAGACGCAGTGCAGAGGGAAAGGACACAGTATCCGAGGGAGCGTGACGCCGCTTAGGCGGGCAAAGCAGAAAGGTGCCGCCCGGCACTGGCTTTGACTCCCTGAGCTTCCTTGCTAGGACAGCAGCTGCCGAAAGCTGGCAACTAGGCTGCCAGAGTGCAGAATGTAGGCGGTCTGGCACGCCTGCTTGCCGAAAGCCAGGATCAGCGAGACAGCGTGCTAGGCTCTGTTTCACAGCACCTTGGAGAACACGCCCTTGAAGAATGCCGTCTCTGTTCCGCAAAAGCTCTGCCACAGTGAAGGTGGAAGAAGCAGCCTGTGGCCACGGGCAGAGCTGGTCAACAGCTGCGCCTAACTTTCCCAAGCTGCGAGAGCATTCTCAGCCGAGTTCTGCTTTGACAGAGCTATTGCTGAACTTTTGCAGTCCCGGAGGCTGCTGAAACCAAGGCTGTGTTCTGCCTCTTCATTCTTGCCTTCCTGTGCTCCAGCGAGAAGTGAAGCTCTGGCACGGCATTCAGCTTTGCCGCCTCTCTGCACGGAAAGCACTAGACAGAACTAGTGTGCTTCGTGCATGCTCTCTCCTCGCTTTTATGGTCACTGCGCTGCTTTTTGCTTGGCAGCGTTCCAAGGGTCCACGGCATACCTCTTGCACAGCGAGAGGTGGCCGGCGAGGAATACTTGCTGGCTTAAGTCGTTCCATGCTCAAGGCATTCATCGGAGCAACACCATGGGGGAAAAGAGGGGGGAACATTGCAGGACAAATTTCTATGCTGGAACATGATTGTCTGCGAGACAGCTCTCCGCAGCGCTAGTATTTGGCCAGGCTGAAATCAGCGCCACGGGAAGCCAATCTGACAAGCGGAGTGCAACGAGCACGGCGATATGGGGCCACTTGGCAGGTGGCCGAAGAAAGACGGCTGCCCCGCGAATGGGGTGCCAGAAGGCAAGTTTCAGCAGGGCGTTGCGGGCGAGCTTAATGTGTAGCCGCAGTTGTTCTAGGCGAGATTGTAGCCGAGAAGCTTTCCGTCTCCATTCACGAGACAAGAAAAGCAGAACGCAATGGTCTAGAGGGTTGAGAAGAAAAGTGCTCGTAGCGAGCTCGTTGCGGCAGAAGCGAAAGCCAGGAGCAGCGTGCTCGCTGCGAGAAGTAGACGGCGCTTCGCCTCCTTGGGAAGGAAATGGCGTCTGGGCACGAACGGCAGCCAGCGAAGCTTCAGAACAGCAGGCTGTTCTGCTCAGCGTACGAGCCTGAAGTGAGTGGCAAGGGCTAAGGGGACAGTCCCAAGGCATCTAGCTTTCCTGCTAGCAATGCCATTTCTACCCTGCTGTGGAAAACATTGTCCTTTGCCCTTCTGCTCCGAGAGGCAGAGAGCACCTCGGCAGACGCAGTGCAGAGGGAAAGGACACAGTATCCGAGGGAGCGTGACGCCACTTAGGCGGGCAAAGCAGAAAGGTGCCGCCCGGCACTGGCTTTGACTCCCTGAGCTTCCTTGCTAGGACAGCAGCTGCCGAAAGCTGGCAACTAGGCTGCCAGAGTGCAGAATGTAGGCGGTCTGGCACGCCTGCTTGCCGAAAGCCAGGATCAGCGAGACAGCGTGCTAGGCTCTGTTTCACAGCACCTTGGAGAACACGCCCTTGAAGAATGCCGTCTCTGTTCCGCAAAAGCTCTGCCACAGTGAAGGTGGAAGAAGCAGCCTGTGGCCACGGGCAGAGCTGGTCAACAGCTGCGCCTAACTTTCCCAAGCTGCGAGAGCATTCTCAGCCGAGTTCTGCTTTGACAGAGCTATTGCTGAACTTTTGCAGTCCCGGAGGCTGCTGAAACCAAGGCTGTGTTCTGCCTCTTCATTCTTGCCTTCCTGTGCTCCAGCGAGAAGTGAAGCTCTGGCACGGCATTCAGCTTTGCCGCCTCTCTGCACGGAAAGCACTAGACAGAACTAGTGTGCTTCGTGCATGCTCTCTCCTCGCTTTTATGGTCACTGCGCTGCTTTTTGCTTGGCAGCGTTCCAAGGGTCCACGGCATACCTCTTGCACAGCGAGAGGTGGCCGGCGAGGAATACTTGCTGGCTTAAGTCGTTCCATGCTCAAGGCATTCATCGGAGCAACACCATGGGGGAAAAGAGGGGGGAACATTGCAGGACAAATTTCTATGCTGGAACATGATTGTCTGCGAGACAGCTCTCCGCAGCGCTAGTATTTGGCCAGGCTGAAATCAGCGCCACGGGAAGCCAATCTGACAAGCGGAGTGCAACGAGCACGGCGATATGGGGCCACTTGGCAGGTGGCCGAAGAAAGACGGCTGCCCCGCGAATGGGGTGCCAGAAGGCAAGTTTCAGCAGGGCGTTGCGGGCGAGCTTAATGTGTAGCCGCAGTTGTTCTAGGCGAGATTGTAGCCGAGAAGCTTTCCGTCTCCATTCACGAGACAAGAAAAGCAGAACGCAATGGTCTAGAGGGTTGAGAAGAAAAGTGCTCGTAGCGAGCTCGTTGCGGCAGAAGCGAAAGCCAGGAGCAGCGTGCTCGCTGCGAGAAGTAGACGGCGCTTCGCCTCCTTGGGAAGGAAATGGCGTCTGGGCACGAACGGCAGCCAGCGAAGCTTCAGAACAGCAGGCTGTTCTGCTCAGCGTACGAGCCTGAAGTGAGTGGCAAGGGCTAAGGGGACAGTCCCAAGGCATCTAGCTTTCCTGCTAGCAATGCCATTTCTACCCTGCTGTGGAAAACATTGTCCTTTGCCCTTCTGCTCCGAGAGGCAGAGAGCACCTCGGCAGACGCAGTGCAGAGGGAAAGGACACAGTATCCGAGGGAGCGTGACGCCACTTAGGCGGGCAAAGCAGAAAGGTGCCGCCCGGCACTGGCTTTGACTCCCTGAGCTTCCTTGCTAGGACAGCAGCTGCCGAAAGCTGGCAACTAGGCTGCCAGAGTGCAGAATGTAGGCGGTCTGGCACGCCTGCTTGCCGAAAGCCAGGATCAGCGAGACAGCGTGCTAGGCTCTGTTTCACAGCACCTTGGAGAACACGCCCTTGAAGAATGCCGTCTCTGTTCCGCAAAAGCTCTGCCACAGTGAAGGTGGAAGAAGCAGCCTGTGGCCACGGGCAGAGCTGGTCAACAGCTGCGCCTAACTTTCCCAAGCTGCGAGAGCATTCTCAGCCGAGTTCTGCTTTGACAGAGCTATTGCTGAACTTTTGCAGTCCCGGAGGCTGCTGAAACCAAGGCTGTGTTCTGCCTCTTCATTCTTGCCTTCCTGTGCTCCAGCGAGAAGTGAAGCTCTGGCACGGCATTCAGCTTTGCCGCCTCTCTGCACGGAAAGCACTAGACAGAACTAGTGTGCTTCGTGCATGCTCTCTCCTCGCTTTTATGGTCACTGCGCTGCTTTTTGCTTGGCAGCGTTCCAAGGGTCCACGGCATACCTCTTGCACAGCGAGAGGTGGCCGGCGAGGAATACTTGCTGGCTTAAGTCGTTCCATGCTCAAGGCATTCATCGGAGCAACACCATGGGGGAAAAGAGGGGGGAACATTGCAGGACAAATTTCTATGCTGGAACATGATTGTCTGCGAGACAGCTCTCCGCAGCGCTAGTATTTGGCCAGGCTGAAATCAGCGCCACGGGAAGCCAATCTGACAAGCGGAGTGCAACGAGCACGGCGATATGGGGCCACTTGGCAGGTGGCCGAAGAAAGACGGCTGCCCCGCGAATGGGGTGCCAGAAGGCAAGTTTCAGCAGGGCGTTGCGGGCGAGCTTAATGTGTAGCCGCAGTTGTTCTAGGCGAGATTGTAGCCGAGAAGCTTTCCGTCTCCATTCACGAGACAAGAAAAGCAGAACGCAATGGTCTAGAGGGTTGAGAAGAAAAGTGCTCGTAGCGAGCTCGTTGCGGCAGAAGCGAAAGCCAGGAGCAGCGTGCTCGCTGCGAGAAGTAGACGGCGCTTCGCCTCCTTGGGAAGGAAATGGCGTCTGGGCACGAACGGCAGCCAGCGAAGCTTCAGAACAACAGGCTGTTCTGCTCAGCGTACGAGCCTGAAGTGAGTGGCAAGGGCTAAGGGGACAGTCCCAAGGCATCTAGCTTTCCTGCTAGCAATGCCATTTCTACCCTGCTGTGGAAAACATTGTCCTTTGCCCTTCTGCTCCGAGAGGCAGAGAGCACCTCGGCAGACGCAGTGCAGAGGGAAAGGACACAGTATCCGAGGGAGCGTGACGCCGCTTAGGCGGGCAAAGCAGAAAGGTGCCGCCCGGCACTGGCTTTGACTCCCTGAGCTTCCTTGCTAGGACAGCAGCTGCCGAAAGCTGGCAACTAGGCTGCCAGAGTGCAGAATGTAGGCGGTCTGGCACGC
This sequence comes from Cinclus cinclus, assembly GCF_963662255.1. NCBI lineage: Eukaryota > Metazoa > Chordata > Aves > Passeriformes > Cinclidae > Cinclus > Cinclus cinclus. The sequence goes on along the minus strand of NW_026912235.1, from coordinate 305,366 downwards.
CTGCTTGCCGAAAGCCAGGATCAGCGAGACAGCGTGCTAGGCTCTGTTTCACAGCACCTTGGAGAACACGCCCTTGAAGAATGCCGTCTCTGTTCCGCAAAAGCTCTGCCACAGTGAAGGTGGAAGAAGCAGCCTGTGGCCACGGGCAGAGCTGGTCAACAGCTGCGCCTAACTTTCCCAAGCTGCGAGAGCATTCTCAGCCGAGTTCTGCTTTGACAGAGCTATTGCTGAACTTTTGCAGTCCCGGAGGCTGCTGAAACCAAGGCTGTGTTCTGCCTCTTCATTCTTGCCTTCCTGTGCTCCAGCGAGAAGTGAAGCTCTGGCACGGCATTCAGCTTTGCCGCCTCTCTGCACGGAAAGCACTAGACAGAACTAGTGTGCTTCGTGCATGCTCTCTCCTCGCTTTTATGGTCACTGCGCTGCTTTTTGCTTGGCAGCGTTCCAAGGGTCCACGGCATACCTCTTGCACAGCGAGAGGTGGCCGGCGAGGAATACTTGCTGGCTTAAGTCGTTCCATGCTCAAGGCATTCATCGGAGCAACACCATGGGGGAAAAGAGGGGGGAACATTGCAGGACAAATTTCTATGCTGGAACATGATTGTCTGCGAGACAGCTCTCCGCAGCGCTAGTATTTGGCCAGGCTGAAATCAGCGCCACGGGAAGCCAATCTGACAAGCGGAGTGCAACGAGCACGGCGATATGGGGCCACTTGGCAGGTGGCCGAAGAAAGACGGCTGCCCCGCGAATGGGGTGCCAGAAGGCAAGTTTCAGCAGGGCGTTGCGGGCGAGCTTAATGTGTAGCCGCAGTTGTTCTAGGCGAGATTGTAGCCGAGAAGCTTTCCGTCTCCATTCACGAGACAAGAAAAGCAGAACGCAATGGTCTAGAGGGTTGAGAAGAAAAGTGCTCGTAGCGAGCTCGTTGCGGCAGAAGCGAAAGCCAGGAGCAGCGTGCTCGCTGCGAGAAGTAGACGGCGCTTCGCCTCCTTGGGAAGGAAATGGCGTCTGGGCACGAACGGCAGCCAGCGAAGCTTCAGAACAGCAGGCTGTTCTGCTCAGCGTACGAGCCTGAAGTGAGTGGCAAGGGCTAAGGGGACAGTCCCAAGGCATCTAGCTTTCCTGCTAGCAATGCCATTTCTACCCTGCTGTGGAAAACATTGTCCTTTGCCCTTCTGCTCCGAGAGGCAGAGAGCACCTCGGCAGACGCAGTGCAGAGGGAAAGGACACAGTATCCGAGGGAGCGTGACGCCACTTAGGCGGGCAAAGCAGAAAGGTGCCGCCCGGCACTGGCTTTGACTCCCTGAGCTTCCTTGCTAGGACAGCAGCTGCCGAAAGCTGGCAACTAGGCTGCCAGAGTGCAGAATGTAGGCGGTCTGGCACGCCTGCTTGCCGAAAGCCAGGATCAGCGAGACAGCGTGCTAGGCTCTGTTTCACAGCACCTTGGAGAACACGCCCTTGAAGAATGCCGTCTCTGTTCCGCAAAAGCTCTGCCACAGTGAAGGTGGAAGAAGCAGCCTGTGGCCACGGGCAGAGCTGGTCAACAGCTGCGCCTAACTTTCCCAAGCTGCGAGAGCATTCTCAGCCGAGTTCTGCTTTGACAGAGCTATTGCTGAACTTTTGCAGTCCCGGAGGCTGCTGAAACCAAGGCTGTGTTCTGCCTCTTCATTCTTGCCTTCCTGTGCTCCAGCGAGAAGTGAAGCTCTGGCACGGCATTCAGCTTTGCCGCCTCTCTGCACGGAAAGCACTAGACAGAACTAGTGTGCTTCGTGCATGCTCTCTCCTCGCTTTTATGGTCACTGCGCTGCTTTTTGCTTGGCAGCGTTCCAAGGGTCCACGGCATACCTCTTGCACAGCGAGAGGTGGCCGGCGAGGAATACTTGCTGGCTTAAGTCGTTCCATGCTCAAGGCATTCATCGGAGCAACACCATGGGGGAAAAGAGGGGGGAACATTGCAGGACAAATTTCTATGCTGGAACATGATTGTCTGCGAGACAGCTCTCCGCAGCGCTAGTATTTGGCCAGGCTGAAATCAGCGCCACGGGAAGCCAATCTGACAAGCGGAGTGCAACGAGCGCGGCGATATGGGGCCACTTGGCAGGTGGCCGAAGAAAGACGGCTGCCCCGCGAATGGGGTGCCAGACGGCAAGTTTCAGCAGGGCGTTGCGGGCGAGCTTAATGTGTAGCCGCAGTTGTTCTAGGCGAGATTGTAGCCGAGAAGCTTTCCGTCTCCATTCACGAGACAAGAAAAGCAGAACGCAATGGTCTAGAGGGTTGAGAAGAAAAGTGCTCGTAGCGAGCTCGTTGCGGCAGAAGCGAAAGCCAGGAGCAGCGTGCTCGCTGCGAGAAGTAGACGGCGCTTCGCCTCCTTGGGAAGGAAATGGCGTCTGGGCACGAACGGCAGCCAGCGAAGCTTCAGAACAGCAGGCTGTTCTGCTCAGCGTACGAGCCTGAAGTGAGTGGCAAGGGCTAAGGGGACAGTCCCAAGGCATCTAGCTTTCCTGCTAGCAATGCCATTTCTACCCTGCTGTGGAAAACATTGTCCTTTGCCCTTCTGCTCCGAGAGGCAGAGAGCACCTCGGCAGACGCAGTGCAGAGGGAAAGGACACAGTATCCGAGGGAGCGTGACGCCACTTAGGCGGGCAAAGCAGAAAGGTGCCGCCCGGCACTGGCTTTGACTCCCTGAGCTTCCTTGCTAGGACAGCAGCTGCCGAAAGCTGGCAACTAGGCTGCCAGAGTGCAGAATGTAGGCGGTCTGGCACGCCTGCTTGCCGAAAGCCAGGATCAGCGAGACAGCGTGCTAGGCTCTGTTTCACAGCACCTTGGAGAACACGCCCTTGAAGAATGCCGTCTCTGTTCCGCAAAAGCTCTGCCACAGTGAAGGTGGAAGAAGCAGCCTGTGGCCACGGGCAGAGCTGGTCAACAGCTGCGCCTAACTTTCCCAAGCTGCGAGAGCATTCTCGGCCGAGTTCTGCTTTGACAGAGCTATTGCTGAACTTTTGCAGTCCCGGAGGCTGCTGAAACCAAGGCTGTGTTCTGCCTCTTCATTCTTGCCTTCCTGTGCTCCAGCGAGAAGTGAAGCTCTGGCACGGCATTCAGCTTTGCCGCCTCTCTGCACGGAAAGCACTAGACAGAACTAGTGTGCTTCGTGCATGCTCTCTCCTCGCTTTTATGGTCACTGCGCTGCTTTTTGCTTGGCAGCGTTCCAAGGGTCCACGGCATACCTCTTGCACAGCGAGAGGTGGCCGGCGAGGAATACTTGCTGGCTTAAGTCGTTCCATGCTCAAGGCATTCATCGGAGCAACACCATGGGGGAAAAGAGGGGGGAACATTGCAGGACAAATTTCTATGCTGGAACATGATTGTCTGCGAGACAGCTCTCCGCAGCGCTAGTATTTGGCCAGGCTGAAATCAGCGCCACGGGAAGCCAATCTGACAAGCGGAGTGCAACGAGCACGGCGATATGGGGCCACTTGGCAGGTGGCCGAAGAAAGACGGCTGCCCCGCGAATGGGGTGCCAGACGGCAAGTTTCAGCAGGGCGTTGCGGGCGAGCTTAATGTGTAGCCGCAGTTGTTCTAGGCGAGATTGTAGCCGAGAAGCTTTCCGTCTCCATTCACGAGACAAGAAAAGCAGAACGCAATGGTCTAGAGGGTTGAGAAGAAAAGTGCTCGTAGCGAGCTCGTTGCGGCAGAAGCGAAAGCCAGGAGCAGCGTGCTCGCTGCGAGAAGTAGACGGCGCTTCGCCTCCTTGGGAAGGAAATGGCGTCTGGGCACGAACGGCAGCCAGCGAAGCTTCAGAACAGCAGGCTGTTCTGCTCAGCGTACGAGCCTGAAGTGAGTGGCAAGGGCTAAGGGGACAGTCCCAAGGCATCTAGCTTTCCTGCTAGCAATGCCATTTCTACCCTGCTGTGGAAAACATTGTCCTTTGCCCTTCTGCTCCGAGAGGCACAGAGCACCTCGGCAGACGCAGTGCAGAGGGAAAGGACACAGTATCCGAGGGAGCGTGACGCCACTTAGGCGGGCAAAGCAGAAAGGTGCCGCCCGGCACTGGCTTTGACTCCCTGAGCTTCCTTGCTAGGACAGCAGCTGCCGAAAGCTGGCAACTAGGCTGCCAGAGTGCAGAATGTCGGCGGTCTGGCACGCCTGCTTGCCGAAAGCCAGGATCAGCGAGACAGCGTGCTAGGCTCTGTTTCACAGCACCTTGGAGAACACGCCCTTGAAGAATGCCGTCTCTGTTCCGCAAAAGCTCTGCCACAGTGAAGGTGGAAGAAGCAGCTTGTGGCCACGGGCAGAGCTGGTCAACAGCTGCGCCTAACTTTCCCAAGCTGCGAGAGCATTCTCAGCCGAGTTCTGCTTTGACAGAGCTATTGCTGAACTTTTGCAGTCCCGGAGGCTGCTGAAACCAAGGCTGTGTTCTGCCTCTTCATTCTTGCCTTCCTGTGCTCCAGCGAGAAGTGAAGCTCTGGCATGGCATTCAGCTTTGCCGCCTCTCTGCACGGAAAGCACTAGACAGAACTAGTGTGCTTCGTGCATGCTCTCTCCTCGCTTTTATGGTCACTGCGCTGCTTTTTGCTTGGCAGCGTTCAAAGGGTCCACGGCATACCTCTTGCACAGCGAGAGGTGGCCGGCGAGGAATACTTGCTGGCTTAAGTCGTTCCATGCTCAAGGCATTCATCGGAGCAACACCATGGGGGAAAAGAGGGGGGAACATTGCAGGACAAATTTCTATGCTGGAACATGATTGTCTGCGAGACAGCTCTCCGCAGCGCTAGTATTTGGCCAGGCTGAAATCAGCGCCACGGGAAGCCAATCTGACAAGCGGAGTGCAACGAGCACGGCGATATGGGGCCACTTGGCAGGTGGCCGAAGAAAGACGGCTGCCCCGCGAATGGGGTGCCAGAAGGCAAGTTTCAGCAGGGCGTTGCGGGCGAGCTTAATGTGTAGCCGCAGTTGTTCTAGGCGAGATTGTAGCCGAGAAGCTTTCCGTCTCCATTCACGAGACAAGAAAAGCAGAACGCAATGGTCTAGAGGGTTGAGAAGAAAAGTGCTCGTAGCGAGCTCGTTGCGGCAGAAGCGAAAGCCAGGAGCAGCGTGCTCGCTGCGAGAAGTAGACGGCGCTTCGCCTCCTTGGGAAGGAAATGGCGTCTGGGCACGAACGGCAGCCAGCGAAGCTTCAGAACAACAGGCTGTTCTGCTCAGCGTACGAGCCTGAAGTGAGTGGCAAGGGCTAAGGGGACAGTCCCAAGGCATCTAGCTTTCCTGCTAGCAATGCCATTTCTACCCTGCTGTGGAAAACATTGTCCTTTGCCCTTCTGCTCCGAGAGGCAGAGAGCACCTCGGCAGACGCAGTGCAGAGGGAAAGGACACAGTAT